>NW_009215000.1:0-8679 GCF_000690835.1 Fulmarus glacialis
AAAAAAAAAAAAAAAAAAAGAAAGAGAAGGATACACTTTGTGACAGCATCCATTCCAGCATGGCTCGCAGTTGCAATGTGTGCCTAGAATTAGATGTAAGGAGGTATACAAGTCTCATGTTCCCCCAGAGGAAAAAGCAGTTTCTCCAGCTCCCATGTCAAGCTTCTTGGGATACAGTCATGCTCACACCAGAGCCTCCATTTTAATTTTTCTTTTTTTTTTTCCTAGAAGATAGGTGTCTGTGACCTCTGCTGGAATACAGTTTTTAAACACTTTGCTTCAAGGAATGTGAAAAGGGCATATATAACTAAAAATGCTTACTATAACTGTCCACCCTATAAAAAAAAAAAAAAAATTAAGAAGCAGCACCCACCAATATACAATGCTTAGTAACAGGCCAACTTCCTGTCATTTTAAGCCTGACCAAGCATTTTAAAATTATTTGTTGGCTGAGAAATACTTTGTCTAAGAAATGACTTTTTTTGTGCTCTTGTACTGAGAATGGGCTGTAAAGCATAGCATATTTTTTGATGTCTCTGGTTTCTTACTAACTTCATTAAATCTGTTGGTTGGAGAAGACAAGTGTCATTCTGCTCCAAAGCTAGTCCGTTATTTCGTGTATGTTCAGTATATGCCTTGGCATATGCTGTGCTCTGTGACACCACATGCCAAAGAGGACTAGTAGCCTTAACATGCAATTAGCTGGTAAGAAGGTTGGCCATTTACTGTGTGATAGCATTGCCTCCTCAGTGACAAGATGACATATGACATCATCATATGAATCTAAATGATAATCATGCACCCCTTCGCATCACCAGGGGGATGTGAGAGAGTTCAGAAGTCTGGAAGGGAATGTGTAGAACAATAACTCTGCCTGCTTTATAACATTTTTATTCACTTAATTAAAAATGTGTGAAAACATCTGATATATTATTTGTTTCTTTGAATTGCTCATCCATAACTGTGACAGATAAACTTTTTTCTTTTTCCAGGAAACTTTCACGTTGAAGAGGTGTGACCTATTCACAGTTCAGACATACTGTAAGTAGTTCTCATACTGTTGCAGTGTATGCCATATATCAGGCATTGTGCAACATAGAGGGAAGTTTTACATATGCACTGTGACATCTCCATCTTGTGCAATTTGTTTTCCAGTCTCTTTATAGTCCAGGCATATATCCCTGGTTGTTACGAATCATGATTGCCTATACGGGGAAAAAAAAAAAAAAAAAAAAAGAATTGACCAAACCACGTTATTGTGACCAATACTGTCTTTAATAATACTAGATAATGCTGAGGTAGACTCTAGGACACATAGCAGGAGTACAAATGATGTCTAAATGATTAGAAATGAAAAAAAGGAAACAAAGATTCTTTAGATCTATTTCTTATTCTGCTACTGGCAAATCTTTTTAAGAGTGCCTATGAATCTGAAATACAGACTAAGAAAAAGAAATAATCCGATTCCAGTATTGCATCCTGTCGTCTCTAAGACCTGATAAAAATACAGACTTGTAGGGTGAGGATGGGAAATGAATATTCATCTTGACACTCTCTAATGTAACTCTCTGTGTATTTCTGCGCATGTGTGTCTGTATAAAATAGATTTGAATATAATAATCACTGTGCATTAGTATAGAGATCTGTTTTTGTTTCTGAATGTAAAATATGTTTAACTAACTCTCACAAGTATTAAAAAATCAGTCATTTCAAATTTATGGCATATATGAGAAAGTTATGAATTTGCTAACGTTAAGTATCTCATAGTTTCACCAGCTTCTTGGAATTTGCTATGTGTAATATGAAACATTAAGAATTATATTTACTTTAAAATGAGAACTTGAATTTACACCACAGATTTTTCTCCTGGATGTAAAAGGCAGAAAGGACCATTATGGTTACTTTTCTGATCTGTGTAATATAACCATAGAATACCACCAGTTCTTGCCCTGTAACTAGTTGATAAATAGAAATATACCTGTGAAAAAAGACATTGGCCTTCATTCAAGCTTGCTGGTTCCACCCTATGCGCAGACTATGTTCAGAATTAGGCAATATGGTATCATCATGACTACAGCTAACGCAAACATGTGTTGTGACTGCACGGAGGTAGACAAGATGTATGTCAAATACAAACAAGGACACATCCAGTATAGTGGAACTCTTCATGTTCTTCAATCTGGTCTTCTTGCACCATCTTCAATCCATCACTGCAGCTGACTCAACCACCTTTCAGCAAGAGGGAAGGATGGCAGCTGTCATTAGATTTATGGTTTGAGATAATTTTTCCAGATGGTGCACAGTAAGTTGAACAAAAATTCTTACAGTACAGCTGAATAGCTGAATGGGAGAACCATACAGACATGCTGAGGTGGCTCCAAAGGAGCAAGTTTCAGAACTAGTGCAGCCAGAGTGATAATTATGATAAATTAGCTGCATACAAGTTTGGCTAGTCCTTCTTCTAGGACTGATTATGTCACAGTATTACAGTTCAGGACAAAGAACAACCCACAGAAATACAAAAAATTGCAGAAAGTCAGAAGATACAAAAGAGTATCAACGTTTTCTTTGACAGTTTTGAATTTTAGTCCATGACTATTACATTTTTATGTCTCTTTGGTTTTGTACTTTTAAGGTATGCTGTCTGGTTTTTGTTTGTTTGTTTGTTTGCTTGTTTAGCTCTGAAAAAAAAGCATTTGGAATTGTAGACATTCTACAATGCTAAAATTAACTCCAGTATTTTCTCTGCCTTTCTCGTGGGTAATTAGAGTTTGATATTTCTTTGCTGTCTGAAGTAAATCAGGTAGATTTACATGAATATACATGCCCTTTCTGTTTTGAAAACTTACCAGTTTATTTGCCTGAGAAAACCTGGTAGCTTCAGTTTGAGGACATCTGTGTTTTAGACTAGCATGAGGCAAAAAACTGCCTTTCAAGTGAGATTTCCTGCATTCTTCACCTTTTGCCATTTTAAAGACAGTGTGCTGAATATTTAAATTGCTCACCAGACACCATTGCATGCAGAAATAGCTGCCAGTGCAGCCAAAATATGTGAGGGAAAAATGAGACAAAACTATCCTACTTCCCTGAGCAGACCGAAGAAGGAAACAGTAAGCAGGCGGAATATTTCAGAGGGATGATAATTCAGAAAGATGGAAATTGCTTTAGTTAAATTGCTTGTCAAAGTTCTGTATAGAAAGATTTTCCAAAGTAAGTTTCATGGAATGAGGGGAATACAGATTTCAGATATTCTTAGTGATCTGATCATTCTGGCTGCTGAGGAACTGCGTTGGCAATGTGGCAGGAAACTAATCAAGTTCATTTGCATTTTGAAAGCTATTTAGATTTTGGAGAGTAAGCAAATTGTGGTGATGATCTATACTGTGGAAAAAATTCTGACTAATTTTACTCACAGGTATTTTCCGAGCCCTTATTCTCAGGAAGTACTGGCTGATGGTTAATTTTGTATGGCTCAGTTCACCTGGAAAGAAGATTGCCTTTCTTCCCCACCTTATTTCTTTAGATTTTTAAAGCTTTATTTTTTCAGGTTGATATGTTTTTTAATAGTTGAGAATGTTGTTCTTAACTGAAAAAAAACCAAACCACCCAAACCCAAACAGCTCTAAAACAAACAACCAAAGAAAAGACCCTTCATCAGTGAATTCAATGTACAAGCTGAAGTACATTTTTTTTTTTTAATATGTAGCTCTCTCCACTTTAAAACAAGAAAGAAAAAAAGTACTTTCTTTTTTTACTCAGCCCAGCTTTTGAGTTTGGCTGTTGGGTAATATCTCAATTGTTCGAATACTACTCCAATTATCACCAAATGTTAATAGATAACAAATATATCATTCCTTGACAATGATGATGCCTTTTATTTCATCACACTGTTGACCACACTCTCAGCAGTTGAGAAACTGAGAGTTAAATGGTAAAAAGTCAGTTACAAGACCAAAAAAAAAAAAATCTGTGGTAATCCTGAAATCAAAATCACATATTAGCCAATGATCAATTGATCTGAGAAAATTCGTAATAACTTCATTTAGGCATATTTTCTACAGTAATGAACTTCAACTAGTCCGAGTCTTAAAAATTAGCAAAAACCCAAAATTCCTTCAACTCTGCATAATGTATTCTATCAACATTTCCAGTATGACAGTAAAAATCATTATATTAACTGTTATCAAATCCATAGTGAGAATTAATTCTTGCTCCCAAAAAAGTTGTAACTGAAACTATAAGTATCTGAAAAAGAAGCCAAATATATATAACTCTTTATTGATAAGACACATGTAATTCACACAAATTTTACAAAATCCTACAGGTAAGCTTTACTAAAAGATATGGATTAAACCCACCTCTGTGCACCTCCATCTAGTTTCCTTACCAGCTTCTGAGTTGTAGCTGGTCTTTTTGAAATTATCTATGACTACTCCAAGGTGTAGAAAATATGGCTTTGCCATGTTTGTAAGTCAGATACCATCTATTTTTCATAGCAATTTTTTGTTGCAGAGGAATAAATAAATAAATTCTGAATTTTTAATCACACCACTTATCAAAGGTACAGGTAATGAAATAACTTTTTTGGTGTTTTAACCAGGATCTAAGGACATAAGAAAGTAGATAAACACATTTTTAGATCACAGAATCACCGAATGATTGAGATTGGAATGCACCTCTGGGGGTCATCTTGTCCAATCTCCCTGATCAAGCAGGGTCACCTAAAGTCTGTTGCCCAGCACCACGTCCAGACACCTTCCGAATAGCTCCAAGGATGGAGACTCCAGAAAATCTCTGGACAACCTGTGCCAGTGCTCAGTCACCCTCACAGTAAAAAAGTGTTTCCTGATGTTCAGCCAGAACCCCTGTGTTTCGGTTTTGCCCATTGCTTCTTGTCCTGTCACTGAGCACCCCTGGAAAGAGTCTGGCTCCATCTTCTTTGCACCCTCCCTTCAGGTATTTATATGCATTGATAAGATCCCCCCCGAGCCATCTTTTCTCTAGGTTGAACAATAACAGCTCTCTCATCCTTTCCTCATAGGAGAGATGCTCCAGTCCCTTCATCATCTTCATGGCCCTTTGCTGGAGTCTCTGCACTATGCCCGTATCTCTCTTGTACTCGAGAACCAAGAACGGGACACAGATCTCCAGATGTGGCCTCACCAGTGCAGAATAGAAGGGAAGGTTCATCTCCCTCAACCTGCCATCAACACTCCAACTGATGCACCCCGGGATACCATTAGCCTTCTTTGCCACAAGGGCACATTGCAGGCTGTTCAATTTGGTGTCCATCAGGCCCCCCAGCTCCTTTTCTGCAAAGCTGCTTTCCAGCCAGTCAGACCTCAGAATATACTGGTGCATGGGGTTGTTCTTCCCCAGGTATAGGACTTTGCATTTCCCTTTGCTGAACTTTAGGAGGTTTCCGCTGTCCCATTGGGCTGATGGCATTAGATCAAGTACTTAGATCAAGACAAGCTATGAAATCAGAAAAGGGCCTTGCATGTTCAGAAGCTTGTCAGTTTTTTCCAACAATTGTACAAATAAACTAATAGTATTTAAACCCATGTGGTTTTCCAGATGCCTTGTAAACTACTTTCATGCTAAAACCATGCTAATGCCTCCTTGTTAAAACCTTGTTTTAACCTTTTCTATTTTCAGTTATTTTTCTCCCGTAAACCAAAGTTATGGGTTTGGTTCATATGGTTTCAGCTACTTTTTCCATGCCATCTCCTTCTCCATATGACTCTTCAGAGAACAGCTTTTGACTGTTCAAGCTGTGTTTGAATGTATGGCTGTTTAATTAATACATGTCTCCCAGTTTAGTTCAAAGATATAAGCCTTATCTCACTTGGAATTTTCTGCTGAATTTTGATCCTGGACTCAAATGTCTAATTCCAGCACTTTACTGCTAACATTTCAGCACTTCCTGTCAGAATAAATGTATCTAATGGAGCAAGCCATGTAGAAAATAACTTCTAGCATTTTTTTTTATTATTGAAACAGATATAAATCATTCCACTGCTCAGCCCCAAGCAGAGATGATATCTGCCTTTAAAAATAGCTGCTTCAAAGAAGTTCAGAACATATTTGCATAAACCAGTTGTCAGATTGTTTGTGTTTAGTTCAAGGAGATGAAAAGTAGTTGTAAAATACCACATGGAGAACTTGTTCATATGGTGTCCATAGAGATGAACAACTTCATAATTTGGATTTTACATAGAATGGTTCAAAGGACAAATTTTAAAATAATATTTTCCCTCCCATTAGGGTTAAGTACATAGGCACATCTCAAAGGAGTAAAAATTCCTTTTGTTTGCTTAAATTCTGCTAATAAAAGTTCTCCAGAAGGGGTGCATATTTAGTGTAATTAGATAGTTGGCTCCTGTCATGGTAAATGGAACACATAGCAGAGGAAAAGGCTGTTTCACAGTGTTGAATACATCCAGTGTGATTCACTGGAAATACAAATAACTGTTTCCTCTCCTATTTTTCAATCTTATCAGAAAAAAAAAAGGAGGGTGGTGGTGCTGCTGGGGGACCTATCCTCACCATGTGAATATTACACATTTCTGTGAGGATGGTGAACAAACAAATTATAAGGCTTGTTGAATAGAGAAGTTAAGTATATTGAACTGAAAGAAGACACGAGAAAGCAAGCTCTGCTTTCAAAGGTTTTCTATAGGGGAACCAGATCCACCACAGCTGAAGTGGTGACATCCCAACAGCACTAGACCATGGCAACATTTTGGGTTATATATAGAAGGAGGTTGTTGAAATGGGAGCCTATTTGAGGAAGGACTAAGTATCCTAATTTGAAGATCACTCAATTAAAAAATAATCTTTCCTGATTTTTAGGCTTACTCTATTTCATGTATGAATTGGTGAAGCTCAATATTTCTCTAAATTATTCTTACATAATAAGAATACATATGTAAGTTACATAGTAGGCTGCTACTACTAAAATAAACAAGGTGAGGACATTCCCAGGCATCTGAATCTAGTTGTCTATGTTGTCAAATTGCCTTTATTGATAAACTTTTAGAGTGGTCACAGGCAAAGTGCAGGAATTGGCATGGGACAATAAACAGTTTCAATGAGGACATCATGTCTAAGAAGTTAGAGAGATTAATATATGGATAAGTCCATCGCATTCCATGCCAGTTGTCCTTAACACAGGAAAGCAAACCTAGTCATGTTTAATCTATTACTATAAATCTAAGGACAGAGGGTCAGAAACATGGATCAGTCATACATACCACAGGTTTGCCTTGACCTTTTAATCTCATATATTGTCAAGGGAGAAGCCAACCAATGGATTATAGCCAAAATCTATTCCTCAGATGATACAAAACCAAGCTGCAGTGAGAAATCAGCTGAAAACAAGCCCAGCATGACATAAAACAAGGAAAGCAAAATGAAAACATAGAATTTTCCTCCATTATACCACGTGTTTTATTAATTGTTACTCACATATTAATAAAAGGGGGTATTTAATTTGATATTGCAGTGGGCAAATATTTTATTTGGTAATAGATATCCATGCAAAACTCTCAGAGTTCTTTGTTTGTTTGTTCTGGGTTTCTTTTCCTGGAATTAAGATGGAAGAATTAGAAAGTCAGTTATACTTTTGGACAACCAGTTGCTTTACATAGATTTCTAAAATATTTTGATGAATGGTTTACTGTTGAAGTTATTGGCTTAGAGGATTTTGAATCTTTTTAAATTTGTTTCAGCTTTTTTCCTATCCTTTTCCCAAAATTCTCCTTCTTCCTTTACTACAACTTCTTTCCTTTGTTCCTCAGTCTGGCAGATTACCTCTGAACAGGATAAGATTTCGTATATTTTAAAGGTTTATTTGGGAGGCCTTACTCCCTTTACTTGTGTGAACCTCAAACGAGTTTACTCACAGACTGGCAGATGCTCAGTCTTTATTTCTTGCCAAGCCATTGCTGCTGAATATTTTCTGTTCTGTATCATTTTATGGAAGGAAAGGAAAGGGAAGGGAAGGGAAGGGAAGGGAAGGGAGATGGAAGGGACGTACAACGATGAAGGGAAGGGAGGCAGAAATTTAATTTAGATGGGAAACATAAAACTCCAGACACCTCTCTGTGGATGCCTATAAAAATCAGGGAAGTCTAGGGTGGCCATTTGACTAAAATATTATGTTAGGTAGGATGGACCATATGTTTGTCACTGTTCCGATGTCTCATAGGCTATAATTTGCTCTAAGACATCAAACAAATGTCATATGCTCCCATGAACAAATTGAAATTACTCTGGAAAATATTTATGCTGCCACTTACAACAGAGAGTACCATACATTTTATTGCTGAACAGAACATCACTGCAAGAACTCAGAGAAATGCATGTGTATAAGTACACATTCTAGTTTTTCTTCAAACTCTCCAGTACTCAGGAATGTAGGTATATGGTTTATATAATTTTTTTAACAGAAGAAATAAGATGATGTGTTTCAACTAACAAAGTATGGATCAATAGTGAAGAAAAGGATAGCTGCCAATGAAATAATGTCAAAATTCATCAGATGGTCTCCAGACAGAAGTGTGGAGATGCGTAGGGAAACTGTTTTTTTCTTTGTTTAGCTAAACAAACTCTGATCTTTTTTTCACAAATAAGGCTATTGTACTATCCTTTTGTCGTGGTTTAACCTGGTAGGCA
>NW_009215001.1:0-366 GCF_000690835.1 Fulmarus glacialis
CGGGTGGGGCTGCGAGGTGGCGGGTCCCCGCAGCCCTGTGTGAGACGGCGCAGCGTCACAGTGGGACACCTGCATCACAGCAACAGCTTCCTCTGCGCACCGTGCCCCCGGCCACACTCCCCGGCGAGGCCTGGGCAACGCCAGGGCTGCTCTCGCCGGTGCTCTGCTCCGCAGGAGCTGCCCTGCCGCCAGGAGGAGGCGAGGGGAGGCCGCGGGAGAGCGTTGGAGACGCCGCTTGGGGAAGTGGCGAGGAGGAGGAGGAGGAGGAGAGGAGCAGAGGGGCTTTGTAGGAGGAGCAGCACCTCTTCCCCAGCTGCTGCAGTGCAGGGGGGCAGGGATGATCAAGCACCTGCTCCTTAACCCCTT
>NW_009215001.1:415-683 GCF_000690835.1 Fulmarus glacialis
GACGTGTTTGGGGGGTTCTGTCGCAGCCACGATGAAGGCGAGATGAGCTGTGGAAACCCTGAGGCTGGGGCTGGGTCTGTAGCGGGGGTCTTCTGAAAGGGACCGGCGGCTGCAAGGAGAGCCCTGCCTGGTGCTGCCTTGGGGTTCGGGGTGGCTTTGGCAGGCCAGGCCTCTTGGTGCTGCCCGTGTCAAAGGGCGGGATCCCCTTCCCCAAAACACTACGATGCCCTTTCCTGGGCACTGGGGGAGCGTCTT
Source organism: Fulmarus glacialis (assembly GCF_000690835.1). Taxonomy (NCBI): domain Eukaryota; kingdom Metazoa; phylum Chordata; class Aves; order Procellariiformes; family Procellariidae; genus Fulmarus; species Fulmarus glacialis. The sequence goes on from NW_009215001.1 coordinate 671, forward strand.
GGAAGCCGGGGGG
>NW_009215002.1:0-8051 GCF_000690835.1 Fulmarus glacialis
CGCGGGGACGCGGGGCTGAGGAGGGTCGCGGTGCGTGTCCCGAAGCGGTCGCCCACCTGCAGCCCTCGGGACACCCGGGGAAGGGAGCCACTGGCCGCAGGACTTACCGGGAGACTTTTTTGTATCTTCTTTCACTTTATAGTTAGTTATTTATCACAAAAAGATGTTAAACGGTTTCAGGCAATGTCCTGCCAGGCACTGAGAGCTTTTCTTTTGGCTTGAAACTCCATTTCTGCGACTGCATCTCCGTGTTGCAGCGATGTCGCTCGTACGCTTGCACGGTGTGCCCTGACATTTCTAAAAGAGAAAATGTTCGTCCCCTGCGCTGTGAAAAGTGGTGGAAGATGGGTCCGATGTGCTAAATATGCCAGCTTTTAAACAATTGGAGAATTAACATTTACACATTTAAAGTGGCTTGTGTATTCACTCTCACATTCCACTTGTGTGTGTACAAGTGTATTTACAGTTAAGGAAACTTGGCTAAAGGGGTTAGAATGTTTTAAATGCACCATTTTAAGAGTATTGCTTGAAAATTGTCATTAATCAGAGCATGAGAAATCAGATGGCATCCAAGCAATCTAATTAAAACTTTCATGCTTTCGTTTCAGTCAACAATGTGGGAACTTCATATGTTTATCCTGAATATTTTCTTGATCTTCCAGACCTGGATAAAGTAAGTGCTTTTCTGGTACCTTCTAGCGTTCTCATTTTTAGCACTAAATGCTTAATGGATATGGCAAAAGTATTCAGGTTTGGTTAAGGTACTCACATAACAAGGTTTTCTGATTAGAGTTAAGGGTTCAAAAAGCTGAGAGATTTACATAAGCAACACAAAAAACTGAGGCTGCCATCATCTGAATTGTTTTGTATTCGTTTTTACTTACACTCTTCCCTACTTCCTCATTTTATATTTCTGTTTCAGACAGACGCTCTGGGGTCGGTATCTGAATTCCACTCCTGCCGTGGTCTCATCTGGCAGCTGTTCTTGAGCTGCTTTAGCTTGTGGGGAGGTTCTTAAGTGACTGAAGGGAAGGGAAGCAAGCAGCTTCGTGAATGGAAGCTGCATATTCCGTAACACTAATGCGAAACTTAAATATGACAGTTTTAGGCATTTCGTAATGTAGGGACAATCTTGGTTGCATTGAGTACTTTGAAAACTCTGACTGTGAACACATTCACTGGTGCATGATGTTGTTTCCAAAACCCCTGGAGCTAACTGTGTTCACTGTGGGTTTGTGCTTTCTGCTTAAGTATTGATAAATGTATCTGGTTTTTGGTTCACCTTCAATTAAGCTTCGTAATATTTAGCAAAAAAAACCCCATTTTTTTTACCTGATGAATAAACTTTAAGTCACTAAAACACTGTTATGAAATGGTTAAGAGCAAAGTACAGACATTAATTTATGAACGTGTCTAAAATATCAGAATTTATTAAAGTTTATAAATATTGCAAATAGTATTAGGAAATACAGTGTCAATGTGATACATTTGTGTTGTTCTTTATTGGTATGAATCCCTAATCAGAGATAAAACTTGACCAAGAGCAATTCAGACTTTGCTTTGAAAGTCTGTCACTGCTCCTGGTACTTAAGCAGGAAGGCAAGGAGTAAAGGTGGATGTATAAGTGTAAGGTTTAATTTATCCTGGCACTTATAACCCAGAGGGTGTGTAAATATTGATCAAATAACTTGGAACAACAAAACCCAAAACTTTGTCTTCTTGCAGACAATCGACAAAATGATCAACATTAACGTCATGGCTGTTTCTAAGGTAAGTGCCCTGTTACCAACACTTGTTCTTGATGTCTTAATTCAAAACCAGTAAACAATTAAAATTCAGTTGTCTGAAGCAATTACTTTCACCTGTTGGACCACAGGTTCACTTTTCACCTTGGAGTAACCCAGAGGTATGATTGTTGTATCAGACTGTTCAGATTGTTGTGCGAAATATAATTTGTTGCAAAAATACCTATTGGCTATTTAAAAGAGAAGGTATGTACACAAAACAACACTTAATGCTTCTTCAAGCTTGTCATTCTAGTCCTTCTTGTAAATTGTTCATTCTTCTCCCCCTGTATCTGTGTTTCTTGGGGTAGGCAACCTTTATCTCTGCATACCTAAGGTTTTTTGTACACTGTCATGAGAAGGCACTTAAATATTTTCTGTGAAATGTATGTGCATTAACTTTTGAAGTAAAGTTACCTTCCCTTTTTGATAGTTAAACTGAAGTTTTTATTGGGAAGAAATCAACCTGACTTCGGGCTAAAACACTTGGCTGTTCCCTTGTTTATTAACATGAGGCCCATTCAAAAATCAGATTTTCATCCTAGTATTTCAAAGCTTAAAAGGGGCAGAGGGAATAGCAGCTGCTTACATGACACAGGGAGTCAGTTAGTGTATTACAAGCGAGTGCTGAAGAAACTCTTTGTGATTATTCACTGCTAAACCTTAACTTTCTCTTCTTATGTATAATAAAACTTGCATCTCTGTTAGCTGAGTGTTAACCTGTTGCTGCAAAGCCAAAATATTAGGTGTTTCAAAGCTGGCTTGAAAGTTTTTACTTTCTTGCAGCTGTTCTGATTAGGTTAAGTACTAAATCTAGTACGGTGCTCTCAGGGAGTCTAGACTGTAGGTGTTTTGTTTCCATGTGAGGAGGCACAGGGAGTCTTAAAACAATGCTTCTGTAAGATTTTCACACCTTATTAAAACATAGGCAAACAGTGAAAATGCAACCCTTGCGTGACTGAACGGGGTTGTTAATGTCAGCTTACTGCTGCTAACTCTCGCTTTTGTCTGTGTTTTATTTGACATCTTGGAACTACTTGTTGCAAAGTTAGAAATGTTAAAACACTGAGTCTTCAGAAACTTTTCACCTTGAAAATGACTGCTAACCTGACGAGTGCTGATTGTAGTCGACCGAGGATTGTGGCCTTGCAAGTGTCTTGTTGCACTCCTGCAAGGTTTTCATCAGAGAAGTCAGTTATTAATGGGCACCTTTGAAAGTTTCTCTTTCGGAAGTCATTTGGCAGACTCTTTTTAATGTTAGCACGGCTACAGCAGGTGTAAACGCGAAGTGTTGTAATGCATAGACCCCTTAGCCAGAGATTAGTGTAATCAGAAGAATGCCTCTGCTAAGGTGTGACACCCGTGCTGTGCCAGCAGAGGGAGTGCACTATTCAGTGATTAAAGAATTTGGGGTGTCAGTCTTCCTGGAAGCATTTTGTTAGGATAGAAAAGTTACAGACGACCTACTTTAATACGTATTTCTGAAAATGGTAGGCTAGAATAATAGTTGAGGTCTACTTCAACTCAGCATACACCTAAAATTCCAGAGATGCAGCCAGATTATATTGGTTTCCAGAATAAACTAGCACTGTTTTGTGGCTTGAGTCTTCGTGTTTATAATCAGCGGTGGTTAACGATTTAACAAAATTGTCATACGGTTTCTTGTGAAATTTGCATTGCGTCAGCCTCTTCACATTATAACGTGGTTGTCTTCACATGTATAAAAACTTACTGAATATCTACTTGCTGTGTGTTAATAGCGTTTCTCCTCCTGTTTGAAAACTTTTTTCTTGACCGTGAACAGCTCCTGCTACTGGGTATAATCAGAGTTTGAGCATAAGCTTCCAGGCTTGAAAATGTTTCCTCCTGCATGAGCCTGTTGTGTAATTAAACAGTAGGCATGCCAGATGCTTACTGTTTTGGGGAGAGGAGCACATTAGACATATGTACCATCTGTAAGTCATTTTTTCAGGAGAAGCCATGGAACTAGAGAATCATGATAGGAAAAAATAATTTTAGGAAAAGTCTGTATGTCCTTTCACTTAGATTTTTGGGACGTAATCCTGTGAATATTTAGTTCAGTGTTTTAGGTTGATACCATCTCTTATCCAGGGGTATAAGTGTGCTTTTAAAAAAAAAAAAAATTCTCCCTTCTTGCCTGATTAAAAACATGAAGTTTGGGATGGAAGAGAGCACCGAGTTCTTAAGCAAGGAGGTGAAGGTCTGCTGAAAAGGTGGAGGTACAGGAGAGGCAAAGCAGGTTTTGCTGGTACCCATTCAGGCTCTGCTCACAGTATCTCCAGATTCTTGTCGGAGGTGTCTCATTACCTGTCGACTGTTATATTCCGGAGCATTGCCACTTCCTTGCCTTTGGGACAAAACTTCCTCAGTGCTTAAAAGGTAATGATCGCTCCTGTCTTCTCGGTAATCTGCACCATGTGCCATCAGCAACACCTCTGTTAGACACCGTAACTCTTCTGGCACGCACGTCAAATAACTCCGCTTCTGGCTGAAACACTCCTTACGCCTGAAGTGGGAAAGTCAAGATATTCAGCCCAGTCTGATTCTGCAGAAACATTAAGGTCTGTCTGGTTGCCACAAGTGTAGGCATTTTTGAAGGGTAACGCTCGTCCCTTACCTTTTGACCCATCTTTTTCTTTCTTGGGCAGCCCATTGGATTTCCTAGGGGATATGCAGCATGTAGGAAGGGGTACGTGAGAGATAAGACCCCATCTTCACCTCACAGGATAAATTACCAGCCTAGTTGGTCCTGCTGTTTAATACTTTTCCCAATTGTAAAGGATCTAATACTATGAAATTTTTCCTAGTGTTTGAGAACTTGTTTCCCATCAGAGGTTTTAAACGTGTTTCTTTCCCAAATCCTATTCCATGCTGTCTGCCCCCATCATGTCCTTAGAGCAGTGTTGGGTTAGGTCACCCGTGAACCCCGCAGTGGTGCAATTTTGGGGCTCAATCAGTCTGGCCTGAAATGTTGTGATTACTGTGATCTGCCTTCAAAGCGCCGTGTACACCGCCGAAGGCAAGCTACGTAAAACTATGTAAAACATGTTGGAAATCTCACATCTTGTAAAATACTGGTTAAAAAACCCAACCAAACACCACCCTGCCCTCCCAACTGCAGTAGGTTCTTTTTCAGCCCCCCGGAAAAAGTCACATTTTTATGGTGATGTGCAGTGCAGGAGTTACTCCGTTCTTCATATAATATGCAAAACAAGAAGTGCCTTGGGTCTTGATGATGCCATAAATAGAATTAAGAATTTTTGTTTGTGGTATTGTCTCAGGAAAGCTTGAGACTTAATGCAGCCTCATACAGATGTATGAGGAAGAAGACGGGGTAGTGTGCGAAGTTTCATGGTTCCTGTCATAATCTCATCTCAAGCTTCTGGGGGGGATTTAAAAAGCAGAACTTTTCTTTAATGATTGTTGGTGGCAGTTCAGGTAACATGGGTTTGTATTATAATTTTTTGATGTCTCATTGCATTTTGAGACACAAACTAAACATATTTCTGACACTGAATAAAATATCAGGTCAAAAGTCCCAGGGTTTTTCACTAGCCAGCAAGTATTGAAGAGCCAAACTTATAGTTGGTCTGTATAGTTTTCATCTATAGTTCCTTTGTATCAACTGCATCTTCTTGTGTCAATTCACCTTTGTATGCTACAGCCTTTGGTTTCACCTGGAAAAACAATTAAACTTGATTTGGCTGTTGGATTAATGTATGGAAAGCCAAGGATGCCAGACTTGCTGTCCAGTGGAAAAAGTGGGTAGGTAATGAGCATAGAGCGTAGTTTCCCATACTTCAGGGAGCCCTTCTTTCTCCTTTGGAAGCTGCAAGAGATACTTAGTTTGTGAGGAAAAGCCAGTATGTTATTTCTGTCTGCAGCATTGCAATGTGCTAATTGCATTGGGAGTGAGGCATAAACTTGTGTTCTCTTGAAAAATGAGTAGGACTAAATAGTTGAGGGAGTGCTGGCGTAGCGGTTGATTAAGCAAGGAGCTGAATTGGTTTGCAAGCTATTATGTTGTGGGGGAATGTAAATTTTTAGGCTTGCAGGCCAGGCTTCGCTTGGAAATTGGCATTAACAGAGGAAATGGGAGAGTAAATTACATATATGTACATGCCTTGGCGTCTGTGCTAATCTTTGCCTTGATCACCTTACTTATGTTTTATACTTATGAGTGTCAAATACAAAGGGATAATAGGCCTACAAGATCAAGGATTTTTATCATCACCGTGTTTGAGAAGCTTGTAATTTGCTTAAAACTTCAAAATACATAAATACTCTGCGTTGAACTGAGAGATCTAGCGTCAGCTGCCCTCTTGATGGAAGAGGAGCGAGAGGTGAATTATACCAGGTTGTGAATCCCAGGCAGGACAAGGGGACCACTCTACCTACAGCATCTGAAATTGTGAGTTTAGGAGACAAAACCCACAACCGATATAAAATTGAAAGGGGGAGAAGCAGCTAGTATATTTGAGAAAGAGGGGAAATAGTCTGTTGCAGACCTGTGCGTAGAAAGAAGAAAAGCCTGGGGAGCAATAATCCTGAAAGACAGTAGGAAATGACATCTCTCTCTCTCCCACGAGTGTTCAGGCAGGGTAGTGCAGCCTAATCCCGCGTCTGTAGAGGTACCTTGCCAGAAATCAGATGATAGTTGCTTGTGCCCTGCTAGAACCCTATCTGAATTTTTGTATTTGCTGTGTATCAGAGAGGATCACAGTCAGTGGAACGTAATTCTGAGGGACGTGGCAACACTGACTTGGGAGAAGAGATCACTCTGTGTGTGCGTATTCCAGTCTAGTCAAGAGGTTTCTTTACATTTATATTCAAAGTCATAATCAAAGGGGGGATGACAATTTAGCCAAGTACATAATATAAGTTTATAACAGAGAAGGACAGTTGCCAGTTGCTTGGAATCCTCTTCCAAGTGTTCTGTGAAGGTGGTCGTGAATATCATTCAGATGGGCCAGAGGGAGAAATCGGATGCTGTGGTTTCCCACCTTGCTGGCTTTGAACCCGAGAGCACGACACACAGGAGGCTGGAACAAGGGAGACGAAGCTGTGGTAAATACTTTTCAGCAATAGTCAGGGAAGCACTTGGGATTTTTCTTCAAAGTACAAGTAACTTGGGGAGGTTTAGGAAATCCTGGAGTTCTGTGGCTTTTTGTAGATTTGGGGTTGAGACAAATACGTATTCCACATCTTGAAAAGAGAAAGTTCAGCCTTATTATTTGAGTAGTCTTTTTCCTATGTAAAGCAGGGGGGCAGGGGGAAGATGCTTATTTTGAAAGCTTTCCCTTGTAAACTGGACTCTGAGAGTTTGTGGCTCTAAATAGGGAAAACTTTCTCTCCTAAAAATGTTGCTCAAAGGAATGTCACTGACAATGAAGAGGGCTTGCAGCATGTTAAGTTTGTAGTTCCCTTTGTATGTCCCGTGCCCCTTTCTGGTTGCTGACCTTGCCACATGGGTTAGTGCATGATTTTCTGTTGAATTGGCATCAGATTTACTTGCCAGTTTTTGCAAATATAAATCATTCTTGTTCAGCTTGGGGGGTGAGCTGCATTAAGAAGTTAGGGTTTCAAAAGAGATACTTTATAAAAACTTAATAGTAGATGCTGAGAATAGGTTTCACGATCCATTTGACTACCAGTGGCCAAGTACAGTTCCTTAGTTCTTTCAGTGCAAGGTCTGCAGGTGAGAGTGGCGTAGGCACGGTGTCAGTTAACTATTTGTTAAACAGCTAGTGCATTTGTGAGCTTGTGTGAATGCTCTGCCCAGGCACTATGCGTTGTCTTATGGTGGCAATGATGGGTTTTGCATGTGTGGGTGCACCACAGGGACTTGCCGATCTTTAAAGAGTTATGTTGCTTTGAGTTGTTATAATTTCACCCCAGATTCGTGAATGAGATTTGAAGGAAGCTTCTTAGCTGCATAACAAAGTAGAAATGTCCAAGTTTTCTAGCTTGATCCTTTGTTGTACTTGCATAGGCTTAATTACAGATCATTATACCTTTTGGAAGTGTAAAGAGTGACTTGCAGTCGTAACATCTTACCATAGAATGATTTCTCTCTGAATATACAATTGTGGTATTAGATTTCTGGATTTGGACGACAATTATGTGGCCCATAATTTGTGAAGGATGACTTTGAATATTTACCTCAGCTTTTCCTACTGTATTTTAGCAGTCTGAGTGAATATCACTTGAAAGGTATTCAAAACTTTACAAATTATTATTCTTTCC
>NW_009215002.1:8066-27220 GCF_000690835.1 Fulmarus glacialis
TCCCTACACTCTATTCCTGAGCTATTGCTTGGATCGGAGTGAGAAGAGACTACAACTCGGTGATCACTAAGAATGGAAGATCTTTTCTCTGGAGAAAAAAACACTGGAAATACATGGTTATAACTTCTAACTATTTGTTAGTCCTCTAATAGGAGCTTTTAAGTGTAGCACCTGTTTTAGAACATAAATCTAGCCATATGGCTGTGCATTTTTGTATCTGCAAGTAGGAATCTCTGCTTCTTTAGACTAAAAGTGGTGTTCAATTTTCCAAAATTAGAAGGTAGAAGACAGGTCTGGTGAGGAAGAGTGGACAATACAACCAGTGCTTGCCCGGCATGTAATAAATGCAGTTGCAGATAAATGGACTTCAAGAAATGATAGCTGCCTGTAAACAATTAATGAAATGGTCTGTAATGAATCTCTACCTTAATTAGCCATTTGCTGTGAGCATCCTGGAACTTAGGAGCTGCAGGGTTAGGTGTGGAAGAAGTTGACTTGAAAATAATGCAGCCCTCCAAACCAAAGGAACTATACCTCAAACTCGATCGTAGCATTATATGTGTGTGTGAAATCATCGAAAAACAAACAAGCAAAAAAACCGCAACAGCTACTGCTTCGTGGTTGTGTGCTAACCGTAACTTTTTGCCCGACTATATAAAATATAAAAGCTTAGCAACTTCTTAATGTCGATGCGACTGTCCTGAGCGAATTTCTCAGACGCACACACATGCTCACAGGTTCTCACGCTGCTCTAATGCAAACTTTCGGAAAGAAAAAACAGTTTTCTTTGGATGAGCTGGCAATTTTCACATAGCCTAGTGTCTGGCTACTCTATCTGAAATTACCTGAGCCTTCAGAGTCTTGGGAACATTCACGTTTTCAACTGCTGCACTGGCATTTCTGTGGAAAGCAGTATTTGTTCGGAAAAACGGGTATGTGAAGGAAGCCTAAGTGAGTTCAGTAACCACTAACCGAAGGCACTCCTCGTGGGGTAGTTCCCAACCTTTAGGTTGCCTGCCACTTTCTTCTTCCTTTGTTGGATTGCCTTCAGAGAAAGAAACACTGTCCTCCGGCATCCTACGTGCTAATTCCTAGGCTCAGACTTGCAATGCTTTGGCATTTATGAAATACACCCCGTTACACAACTGGCTATCTCTAAAGAAGACCTAGCTCAAATTTGGATTCTTTATCTGGGAAACATTTATTCAATTCTAGATGTTTGTTGTCGAGCTGCCTGTTTCATAATGGCGTGTCTGATATTACAGCTGTTGGAGACAAGAGTGTTAACCAGGCTGACTGTTTTGGGTAAAGATCATGCAAGCACGTATGGACACTGTTATTAGTGGCAAAACTACGTTTCTGCTATAGATTGTTTTATTTGAATTAATGCTGGGAATATTTTACGTGTGTGTACAATGTATAAATTTGCCAGACCTGAATACAGCTGCAGAATGCCCTGCCAGCATTTTTCCATTAGCGCTCTTGCACTGCTGGAACAGCGTGAGTGTGGACTTGGCTGGGTCGGGTGAGAGTGACTCAGAGAGCTGCCTTCTGTTATTGTGTTCTTTAAAAAAAAAGAAAGTATTTTTTCTGTACGTAAAGGTACTGAATATACATACATCTCTTCTCACACACCACAAGATGTAAAAAGACAGATAGGAAAAACAGTTTTGCCCTGTTTCACAGATTTTTAAAGTTCCCTCAAAATACTAATTTTCATGGAAACAAATGGAAGTGGTGTTGAGTATGAAATCCAGTTTTGCCATCAGTGTTTTTCTGCGGGGGGAAAAAAAATTGATTGCCCGTCCAGCTGAACTTCAGAAGCAGGCTATTTAACACAGCTGGTGGTGAGAGACTTCTTGATTTCTACCTGAATTGTGTACCTATTGTTGTATCTCAGCTTCAATGGCTTTGTAATTTTTTTTTAATTTATATAAGTCAAACAACAGTTACTGTAGCATGCTTTTCTGTGCTTTCGTTTGGATATCGATAGTAACCCGCAGGTTAGTGATACACTAAGTTAGAGCTGCTTGGTGGGTTGCAGTTTTGATTCAGACCACGAATGCATTTTTGTGGATTTATGGCGAAGTTTCAAACGTGGGGTCCCCTCTGCATTGCAATGGGAGATCCTGTACTGGTTTTTCAGACCAGTTATGGGTTGCCTGAGGGAAGGCAATTGCAGTCCACGTTCGTGTGTCAATCTGTGGAGATGATATGCAGCATAACACTGCCCTCAGAGGCAAGAAACAGTATCCTGCTTTTTGCCAAGGGATCTGTGGGAGAGATCATAAAGCTTGAACCAGATAAAAGATCTGCCAGTCTTGAGCTAGTCTTAAAATCAGCCCAACTCATTCTTTATCTTTAACATTAAAAGAAATAGTCGTTTCCACATCTCTTTTGAAGCGTTAGTGTATGAAAAAGCTCGTGTGTACTTAGGCTTAATGTTAGAGGGTTTTTTGAAGTTGCATCAGATCTGTTCAGCTTGGTGATGTTTACCAACTCTGAATACTTAGTTTGACTTCTGGGGCAATGCGCAGAGTTAAATGTGTCAACGGCCAGCTTCATGAAAGAAGGTCTGTGCAGCTCCTGCCTGCACAGTCCCTTATCGAAGCGTCATGCAGCATGGCTGATGGCAGAATCTATTCTAAGTGAAAAGTGCCAATAAAATACAAAACACAGCCCTTCTCTACCATTTTCTGTGTGTGTGTCAGCTGCAATCAACTGGAATTTTCTCTTGTGATTTTTCTCCTTTATTCCTGAAAGGGTATGTTTTAGAATTGAAAAATAAAAACAAACAAAAAAACCCCAAGCCCTGATTCAGTCATATGTAAGGGCTAATGCAGTGGTGATAGTAATATCAGTAGCTTGCTACAATAAGATTTGTTTCTTTGTAATAAAAGTGTTTACAGGTGTTTTGTGCTCCTGTATACACTGATTTCTGGTTTTTTGTGTGTGTTTTTCCTCCCACGCTACTCAAATGTTTCATGTTTTAAGCTATCAAGGTAATTTGGTATCAGTGGGAGTACCATTACATTTTGGTGCCATTAGTATTTTATTACCCCCTCCTCACTGCGTTCTCAAGAACTTTGTTGGAACACCTTTTAAAGATGTGAAAAGTGGTAACAATTTATATTTCTTGTCTGATCTGTCTTTGGTGTCAGTGACGTGACTTTTATTAACAGGGTTGGTTGGGGGCAGGGTAGTGTTTGGCAAAGCTGAACTTTGACGACATTATTTCTTCAATGCAGAAATTTTGGATTTAAATCGTATTTTAGGATGGTAGTAATTAGTGGTAGGAAAATTAACTATTTCACACTAATTAAAAATTCATCGAAGTTTGGATCAAAGCTTTATTTGTCTCCCTTGTCAGAGCTGCTCTGTCTGCAACTGGGAAGCTTGTTTTAGGATTACTGCTCTGGAGAATCCTTCAACCAGGTTGTAAATAGATTGCTCGGAGTCATAACGCAGGCAGGAGCAGTGGGGAGGTTTGCCAGGCTACTTTCTGTGCGGGGGTGTAGGTTCTTCAGCGTGAAAACATCTGTGTAATCAGCAAAAAATGTTTTGAGGCCTTAGATGTTTTCTGTAGGTAACATAATGTAGGAAACTTATCTTCACTAGTTCTGTCCAGTGCTCTTGCTGCTCCGCAATTTATTTTTAATTTAAAATCAGCAGTTCAGTAAGCCTAGCTAAAATGCATTGGATATTGTCTTGAGTCTTGGCATAGGTGGTAAATTTAGTCAGTCTTGAGGAGGACAGATGCTTTTTGTGGGGAGAGAAAGATCATACGTGTACCGTGGTACTCGGGTGTTTTAATGTTCTTTAGAGGCCATGGATGCCGCAGAGTGGTGAAGGCACTTTTTAAAATTTACTCTTACTGTACTTGTGCTACTAGCTGGACGGGTTCACCAGATTCAGTGCACACGCTACTTGACAGAGCCAAGTTATCCAGGTAGAATAAAAATAAACTGCCTACGCAAAGTATGGTCCCTGCTTCCCCGAGCCTTGGTTGGGGTGGAGGGGGTGGCACCTGCTTCTGGGAGGAAGGGAGGCTTCCCTCGGTCTCTGGCTGCCTGGTGTCTGCATTCTCAGCCATCACGAATGTTTTCTTTTTGCAGATGACACGATTGGTGCTGCCCGGCATGCTGGAAAGGTGAGTCACACTAACACTATCCAGACAAAGTCATCATTATTTATAGGGGAGAATCCTTTCTTGAAAAATTCATTACTGTGACTAATCAGCCTAGTCTCCATGTTTTAATGGCAGAGTAATGCTGGGTGAGTCACGCTGATGGTGCATGAATCATCAGACGGTGGAAGCCTTTTCCACTCGATTCCCTTTTTATTTTTCCTCTCCCTTCTCCACTGTTGTGGTGATTCCTTTTAGAACAGAATTAAAAAGCCCGTCTGACTCATCAGCACTAACTCAACAACCTGCTATTCTGAGGGGGTGGTTACAGTTCCTGGGAATAACCTTCTTAAGGCTATTTCTCTAAGTCATTGTAAGTAAAATGGATGCAAAGAATATGTTCTCATTATACAGTAGGAGGTATATTGAGGAAAGTCTGTGATCATTTGGAAAAGTAGAACTGGAGACCAGCTCTTTAAAATAAGAGCTAATGCACACCACTGTCGCCGCGGAAGACGTGTGCCGACTTCCTCGCTCGCTCCCAGGTCAACCTAAAAGGTGCTCAGTTTCCGTGCAGTCCCTCCAGGCTCTTTTCTAGCTGATGTTGACTGTCCCAGGCTGTTTGCCGTCTCTGTTGCGCTACTAACCCCGGCTTGCCGGGGGTTGCCCTACGTCAGCCCTGAGCTACGCTTGAAATACTGAGGCAAGCTGTGTAGAACCAGGCATGACGGTCACCACGGCATTGCCTCCAGACGAATACTGTAGGAGGAGCATAGGTATGGGGCAAACCTCCAAATCCAGTAAAGGTTAAGAAAAAAATGGGTATTTCTTGTATCATCCCACTATCTGGGAGTGTTCACTGCAGGTCAGGAGTCAATTATTCAAGTGTTGCACGGATGCAGAGCAAATGTTTCACATCTAAAACCAAGTTTCTTCGTGGGTACAAACTGTCAGAGCTGGTGGCCGGTATGGGAGTCAGTGTCTAGCACATCAGGCTGATGGCGAGCTTAGGTTTTTAGTTAAACAATCAGGAGTTAAGGAGGAGTTTATTTCATGTGAAGAAACTTGAATTAAAAAAGAAGACCCAAGACAGAGCTCTGGGGCGGGGTGTAATATTTCCCAATAAAGCTGGAGTAGAGGATGAGGATTATAGTACAGTGGTGGTAGCTACTCAGGGTTCGTAAGTCAAAAGTTACTCCTTGCCTGTGTACGATTATTGATAGATAAAGGGACCTGCCTTTTGTGAAGCCACCACCGCCCTCTGAAGATGCCGATGTGACCAAAGCCATTCTGCTTTCTAAGGATTTAATATTGTTTTGTTATTAATCTTTGGAACTTTGAAGCTCTAACAATTTCTTGCCTCGGTTTCTTCTTTGTCTAAAGAAATGTCATAGTTATCCATTTGGCAGAGTTGATCTCTTCAGCTTCTTAGGACAGAATGATGTCTACTCTACCTATAGAATATCCTGTGTATGTTTTTCTGTTACGTATTAGCCTGGGTAAGATGATTTGAATGAAAGGCAGCAAACCAGGATCCTGCTGACTTCTGGTTCTGACTACCCGTGAGCACACCATGTCATGTTTCTTCTCAGTTTTCCTAACTATGTGATTACCTTGGGAGTCTCAAGGATAGATGTTCAAGAAGAAGCTTGGAAAGAAAAGGTTAATAGTGGTTTTAAAATAAAAAGTATACACCTTGAACTTTTCCCTGTGTGTAAGGAGCCACTTTGAATGACTGCTCCATTTGAATGAAGGCCTTGGTTTCTGTCCCAGAGAAAAATATTTGAAAAAGCTTCCATTTTCTGTTTGGTTTGTGAAGTCAGTGGGGCTTGCAGTGCACAGAAGGAATGTCTGCAGCTGCCAACTCCTGCATAGTCATAGCTCACAGGCCATTAACGCCGCTAAGAGTCTGTAACCACAGGAGGACATGGCTGTCCAGCAAATCCAAGAGCATGAACGAATGATAGCTGTACTTGGCTGCTCTTTGGGCCAACCATAAATTTTTCGCATGGGACCACGGGTTGGGAAAAAGGGCTCCGGGCTCTAAGAATAAAACTAGACTAGGAATCCTGTTGTTATTCCTCACTCATTCAAAGAGGATAGCGTGTTGGGTAGATAGATGTTTCGTAGTACGCTATAGCATCTTGCAGCTAGAGGTGCGTACTTTTACGTACTTGAGTGTTGGTTTTATGGCAGTATATTACAAGACAAATAGAGCAGACTTCACGTGCTTTGCATCCAGGTCTGTAAGGAGAAAACACAACCGCATCTTGGTGTGTCTTTTACTTTTTATTTATAATAAACGTAGCAGCATTAGATGAATGCCACTTCTGGTAATGGCATTTAGATTCTCTGCTGTGGCTCCTCTCCCGTGCTCTGAACACTTAAAGTGACAATTTATAATCTGCGGCTTCCTATTACACTTAAATGAGCAGTTCCTCTGTAAATTTTCAGGCTACTGTCTAAGGTGGAAGACTCATAGAACTGAAAATCGAGGCTTGATGTCTTTGGGAAGAAAAAAAAAAAAAAAAACCCACCACCAACAAAAATCAGTTGACTGTTTCTAGACAAATATCAAACTATGGTATTTATTGCCAGGGAAGTAGCAAGTGCATAATTACATTACAGAGGAAGCTTGCTCTTTCCACTTGGCGTGCAGCTGGAGCCGGCGCTGGTTGCCACAGCAACAGGGAGATGGCTAAATATAGCCTGGACCGCTTAAGGTAGAATGATGGGGAGGTGTGAGGGTGTGGGCCTGGCTCTCTTCATCTTGACCAACTTTTGGTTTTTTTTTTTAAAGTGCACAGTTGAGTTGGATGGAGCCAAAATTTTTTTGCTGCACTGATGCTCGCGTAGTTCTTCAGATGCCTCCCTAAAAACATTTCTTCTGCAGTTCCTCTAAGAAGCAAAATTGTAATTGGAGTAATTGGAAGTGTTCCCCCCACACGCATGCTTCTCCGTTTCCTTGTATCTGGAGGTTTTAAGTTATGAGCTTTTAAGGCTAGGACTGTTTTCTTTATAAAGAAAAAATACAAATGACAAAACCCACAGTGGCATTGACTGCTTCAAAGAGACCAATGCATGGAGCTTCTGCAAGGGGCTGCTGTTAATTTGTTGTGTTTCCAAGAGGGTTTTCTTCACTGGGTCAGACCATTAATTCACTGCACCTAGATGACGGTCACTACTGCTGGAAAGTTGCAGTCCAGCCAGATGCTGCGAGACCTGTGCTTTACAGCCTGAATGCCAACCTCTCTTCTAAAGCTTCGGTTTGTTTTATAAGCACGAGGCTCATGTTTATCCGTATAAATGCTTACCCCTTTTTGGAATCCTGTTAAGCTTTTGTCCTCAATTAAGTTCTGTGGCAAGTACTCCCATAGTCTGAATATGGGAAGAGCACTTCCTTTTATTGGATCTAAATTTCAGTCTTTCATTTAAATAAATGTCATCTTTCTTTTGTATTCTGAGAGGATAAATCAAGATCTTGATCTTTGTCATTCATTCAGTCTGTATAGTCATATGGCTGCTCTTAGTAGTCTCTTAAATAGCTAAATTGAACCAATCTTTTCACCTCATTGATGTATCAGGGTTTTTTTTTCTCCTTTTCCCTTTCTTAAATCATTAGATTCTTAATATTTCTGTCTTGTATTTGGAGGGATAAGAGTGTTCCATAGAGTGTAATACAAGATTTCAGTGGTGGTGGATCTGTCCCTGCCATAGCCACCATCCTGTTCTTTGGCTGGTTTTGGTGACTGCTGCACAAAAGAGAGCCCCTTGTGGACTTCGTTCAGGTTTTGCAGGGAGCAGGTAGTTGATTTTGAGTCCTGCAAGGTTTGTGATTAATTCATGTTATTTTCTTTAGTATGCGTTGTTGGTTTTGTTAATATTGATTTTTTTCATCTGCTATTCTGTAGTCTGTTCACATAGCAGTCTGAGCTCTTTAAAAAGTTCCTTGTAGTATTCTCCGATCTGGTAATCTCTTAAAAGCTGCATGAATACTCATTTCACTGCTAATCCCCATTTGAGCTCATGAATAAATATTACAAGCACCACCTGTCTTGATATGAAAAACTTCTGGCATCCACTGTTAACCTTTTGCTGTCATGAAAATTCAGGATTATTTTCTGGTCTTATTTTCTCCGTACTACATATTTTGATCCACGTTACTACTATATTTCACAAACCAAGCCTTGCAGATAACTCCTGAAAAATACAACGAACTTTGGCAAAGGCGTTTGAAATCCTGAATGAGTGAAATGATTCTTTTCTGTCACGTTAGCCACCTTGTTTCAAGAGGTGAATCAATCACAGATTTAATTCACGCTTGTGTCATGGCAGAAGCCATGCTGGTTTGAATCTTTTGTCACGATTTTCAAAGAGTTGTATCATTTTAATTTTTAAAGGTCACTTAAGCTGAGCTGTTTGTTTTCAAGATGGCTACTTAAATCATTGTGGCAGCAGCAGCATAGGGTATATGTGGATGAACAAATATGATGAGAAGCTCGTATGTGAATCTGCAGGAGTTGAGCTGCGTGATGCCTACCTGCGTGAACGTTCTCACCTGCACTAAACACAGCACACTTAGGGGTACGTTCAAGTACGCTGGCTTGAACTTACTACAGGGTAAGAAGCAGCAGAGATGCCTCTTCCACTGTGTTGCACTGTCTGGTAACACCTTCTAGCAGCGTACTTGCCCTAATTTGCCTGAAGCTTTTAAAACTAATTCTTCTTTCTACCTAGCACTAAATACTATGTCTGGTTTTGTAGGTAAAACTAATCATAGAAATAGAGATGCTCAAAATCAGTCAGTGGTTGGGAAATCCAGGAGTCTTACTTTCTGCCCTACCTGCACATGCTTTAGAAGTGCTTGGCAGAGGAGGTGGTAGCTAATTTCAGGCTGGTACCCTTACCTAAATATTATTGTGGAATACTTTCAGTGTTACTGTAATACAGCTGTAAAACAACTCTTATTTTCTGTAGTCATCCACTGAATGTCTTCCATACTATATTAAAACACTTCTGTATTTGAACAGTAGATTCAGATACTTCCTATCTTGAAGATCCATCATGAAGTAACATTTAGAAGATGAAAGGGATTCTCGAAGTGTAAACTATACAATAAACTTGTGTTGCCATTTCTGCCACCTTAGCCCGAGATTTAGAAGTTGCCTTTTGGAGTTGTGCTGGCTTTGCTCAATCGGTGTGGCATAGTTTAGCCTAGTGTGTGTACGCCTGTGTATGTATGGACCTTGATTCTCTTGCTGTATTGACCTTGGAGTTGTTCCTGATTTATACCAGCTGCTTGAATACTTATATTGTGCTTAAAGTCTACTTAGTAAATTGCAATTTAGGATTTGGTTAGGGTTTTTAAACAGATATTAATCTCAATTGCATCTTAAAGGTTTTCTTTAGGCTTGCAGTAATTTTGTGAAACATGGAAAGATGTTTCCTTTATTTCATTATAATATATCTTCACTGCCTTTCAGATCAAAAGGGGTAATCCTGAATATCTCCTCAGCTGCTGGGATGTTTCCAACTCCACTGCTGACTCTTTACTCCGCAACCAAGGTAAGTGTTCTTTTCCACACTGAAATCAAGTGTCAGACATAAGCCAACACTACAGGAATAAATGTTTTGGTGTCCATCTAGTGGTGCTTTCATGAACTAGAAGTCCTGAGTTTCTAACTTAAATTTTTCCAATAGTGGAAGCTGGAAGGTTGAGAGAAAAATGAGTGTAAGGGTTTACAGGCATGGAAACGACTATTTTATATATTTCATCATGTGTTCTACTTTTACATGGAAAAAGATGTTACCGTACCACGCAAGCTTAGTGTGAGGTTGGGAAAGGACGTTGACTAAGTTTAACACACTTTTTTATTTTGACTTTGAAACTTTTTTCCCTAATCTTACTGAAGGTGTGTATCTTCTATATATATGTATATGTATTTATTTAAGTAGGACTCTTCTGGTGCTTGCTGAAAGAAAACATTTGTCCTCCTTTTTTATTAGTTGCCTTAAGTTTAGCATTTCAGGTAAGAAAAGGATAGAGCTCTAGGGCCTCGCCATTACCAGTCAATTCGCTTGATCTGCTGACCATACAACCTGCTAATGTAGTCCAGTATGTCGTTTGGTGTCCTTGAAGTGAGTGGATTATTGGCTTATCTTCTCCCTGGCAGCCACCGTAAATTCCAGGCTCTTTGCAGCAGGGCTACTACTCAACCAAAATTAAGGCATGACGTTATCCCACTCTGTATCCAGAACTTTGCATTTCACTCTGTGCCAGTCAAGAAATCTCATGATGTTTAACAATCAAGTTTATCAGGGTCGCTCTGGACTGAAGCTCTGTTGTGTCAGCCGCCCCATCTAATGTTGTCATCTGCAAATTTGCTGAGGGTGTGCTCTGTGTCATCATCTAGGTCGCTGATAGGAGATACTGAAGAATATGGGCCTCTGTATTGATCTGTAGGGTTCTCTGCTTGCTGTCAGCCAGATGTCAAGCTATTGATCATGGCCCTTTGAGCGTGGTGGTCCAGCCAATTTTCAGTCTGGCCAGCAGTTTGTCCTTTCAGCACATATCTGCTCAACTTCCAAATGAGAATGCTGCAGAAGATGGTGTCAAAAGCTTTACTGAAGTGAATATATATCTATATATACACACTCACACCATTTATATATGTTAGAAATCTGCTTCCCTCATCTACAAAGCTAGTCCGCTCCATTGTAGAAAGCAATTTAGTTGGTCAAACATGATTTGCTGTTGGTAACTCTGTGTTGACTGTGGCTGATGTATCTGTTTGTCCTTTATGTGCTTGGAAATGAATTCCTAGAGGAGGGCTCCGTGATCTTTCCACAAACTGAATTAAAGCTGACGGGATCATTCTTGCCTTTTCAAGGGGAGGGATATGTTAGCCCTCTGCGGTTGTCAAAGACCTCCCCCAGTTTCCATAGTTTTTCAGATATCGTAGGCAGCAGACTTGTGTTCATATGGATTAGTTCTTTCAGCTGTCTTGAGTGAGTCCATGGTGGCTCCATGGATTTGAATACGTCGAGTTTCTCTGAGTAGTCCCTAAATTGTTGCTGCCTCTGCCTATCTCTTCTGTTAAACAAAGCTGGTGCATGCAGAGGCGTGTGAGCAGGCTTTGGCTGTGCAGAGGCGAGAGAAGTGTTGAATACCTTAACCTTTTTCTATCCTTTATCTCTAGGTTGTCTCCCTCATCCATCAACAGACCCCCATTTCTCTGAAATTCCTCTTGAAACTAGTGTGCCTGTAGGATCCTTTACTGCTACCCTTAATGTCCTTTGCTAGTCTTTTCCTAGGTTGGGTTTTATTCCCAAGTACCCAATAATGTTTTATGTTTATTTTTTGTTACTTCTCCTTATTTCTGTCTCTCATATGCTCATTTTTGGTTTGTCAAGGAGCTTTCCGCTTAGCCCAACACTCCTTTAACTGAAATTTCCTGTCTGCTTCCACAATAGGTTTATTTTACCAGTTCATAAGTTACTACTCTAGATCTACATTTCGTGTTAAATTTATCTGCTCTGGTTTCTCCTTGTGTCACTGGGACAGTTTTGTCTTTCTGCAGCTGGTCTTATTTTTTTTTCCCCGAAGATACTTATAGGGGCTTCCAAAATGTTCACTGAAAAGGTCTCCAGTTAACACCATAAAGACAGAATATGGGTACACAGTATGGAACTGAAGTACACGTGATTAAACTAAATGCAAGAGACACACTGGTATTAAAGCAGTATGGCACCACAGCTTTTTCAGGTGCAGCTGGTAATTACCTTAAATACTTGAAGGATTTCAGAGTCTAAGCAGAACCTTGACAGGAAAAATCATATTTCACTTCTTATTAGTATTAATGCAGGTAGATAGGTAAGCCTGTCAAAAATAGGAAAGCCTGTCAAAAATAGGACTACGATTCCTTTAAAAGTGTCTTGTTGCATTGTAAAATAAGGAATTCTCCACAGGAAGGTTAAAGAGTTGGACTGCATCTGTTCCTGATAATTAGCCAAAGCCATTGACTTAGACCTGAAGGATACTATGCTTTAAACCCCCTGTATATAGATGAGGGGAAAAAACCTAGAAATTGCAGATATGGTCTTTCTCTAGCTACATTAGGGGAGTCACTTTCATGCTTGCTAATCTTGCTGTGGTAGAAGATGAGCAGTGCTGAGAATAGGCAGATTAATTAACTGTAATGGAGTTTCTTAGGGGGAGGGGAGGAAATATTTGAGATTCTCATTGAAAGTTAGGACTTCTGTTAATCCAGCGGTGACATGGTCAGCAAAGGAGGACTGTAAAGCAGGTGCAATACTAGAGCTTTGCTGCTTGTTTTGAAACTGGTCTGAAGCAACTGCTTCTTAAATACTTGAATTAGTTTATTCAGTATTTATTTTAGCTTCGAGCATGACAAGATAGTTTAGTTCCTT
Organism: Fulmarus glacialis; assembly: GCF_000690835.1. Taxonomy (NCBI): domain Eukaryota; kingdom Metazoa; phylum Chordata; class Aves; order Procellariiformes; family Procellariidae; genus Fulmarus; species Fulmarus glacialis. The sequence continues at coordinate 20,623 of NW_009215002.1, forward strand.
CAGTTGAAGGTACTCCATTTGTCCTGCTTGGCTGTATTGTTTCACTAAAACAAGAAACCATAGCAGCACCTGGTATTTTGTCTTGCTATACTGCAGGAGGGAAAAGTGGAAAGGTGGTTTAGAAGAACTCGGGGAGAGGGAATCTATGCTGGTTTGAACCGCTGAGTAGCTTTGGGTTATTAGGACAATACTTTCTCGTGGTTATGGAGGCGGCTGTATCAGATGTGAGGTCATCTTTAAGGCAGGTACTAGCATCCACCTTTTAAGCCCTTTCACTTCTTTCTTGCAACTTAGTCTTGTAATTTGTAAAACTTCCAGAAGTTTGGGAGAGAATCTGTTGTAGTGGACTTCAGGACTAGGCAGAAATATCACCGTAGGGTGGCATTTCTTAAAAAATATAAAGGGAGAAGACAAAGTGTTTAAATACTATGTTTTAAAAACCATGCACAAGAGAAACCTACTTAAGTCACTCTTTAAAAAAAAAAAAGTCTAAGGAGATGACATAACTAGTGGACAATGTGAACATACAAACTCTTATTTTCCTTTTTTAACTAGGCTTTATGTAACTAATCTGGTTCCTTTTCCTTCTAAAATAAAAAAGGTTTTATTTGTTTGGATTGAGCCTCACTTCTGAAAAAATGCTTTGTAAGCATAGGGTTTCTATTCAGATGGCATTGCTCTAGTATGCAAAGTTTCTTTGAAAGCCTAAGGTTTTTCACTTTGAAAACAGGAACTCTAAGTAGTAATTCAAAAACCTGCAAACTACAGTTTCCATTTTAATGCATAGCACGCTGCATATTTCCCTTCTTTTCTCTCTAGGCTTTTGTGGATTACTTCTCCCGAGGCCTCCATGCAGAATACAAGAGCAAGGGCATCATTGTGCAGGTGAGTAGTTTGTTTCATGTAAGTGTGGTTACCACAGCAACATCGGTGTCTTGGTAACAAAAGGGAATCAGCATATTCTCTTATTCCTGAATATGTGACACAGATTAAGGGTAAGGATTTCCTTTGATCCCATTAGCCGTTTTTCTTAAGTTAGTCTGAAACAATGCATCCTAAAGCAACAAAAAACATGGTTTGTTTTTTTTTTTTCTTTTTTTGTAGCTGATGGTGGTAATTGAACCTTTAAGTATAAAGTACTCTATAAAACTCTGTGCAACTCTGTAGAATACATCATTTACTACTGGAATGCACTTTTGGAGTGCATTTGTACAGAGATTCAACGGGCAACTTCTTAAAAGACTAGAATTGTAGCAGTCCATTCCCTGCAGTGTCAGTGAATCAACTACTAGTGTAAAGCATAGTAGCAAGAACAAACAAAAAACCTCAAAGACCCTTTGTATGTAACGGACTGATTTAATTTTCTTTAGTACTGGGTTTCCACGTTATTAATGAATCTTGCTTTTTTCCCCCTGTTTGTCTACCTTCCATGGTTTTAATTATTTTTTGAAGGGGCATAAAAGCAAACCAAGCCAGTCTCTCACAGCTTTACGGGATTTTGCTTTAATATCACTTCTCACAAATTCTTAGTGTTTGCTTCCAAAACGCAGCTGGAATTTCCAGCTTTGGTCACAAACACTGAGTTTTTCATTACTTATTACACCCATTGCTCTCCACAGCAATACTCAGTTTGATAAAGGTGGTATAAGATCTTACCTGTACTGTGAAGACAGTAGTGTACCTTTTTTTACATTCAGTTAGGAATCTTCTTGCAAACAGGATTAGCCTATGTCCATGCCTGTCATTCCCCTGTTCTCTACGGTGGTTCTCAAAACCTCTGAAGGCTCTGTGAGGAGTAAGGCACAAAGTTGCCTACCTTATTTGTGTAATTATTAAGTGTGAGAGCACAGCTTTTGCTACTGGCTAAAACCACAGAGAAGTTGTTACCAGCTTAAGGCTATGTTACCTTTTTGACGTGCTAGGGTTTTTTTTTCCCCTTTAAGCATACTTAGCAAAACTTATCACCAGGAAGTGTGCTGGAGTTTAGTATCCAGATGTTTATCCCAGATGTTTAATATAATGTTCTGTCCCAGTTCCTGAGAGAGGTTTTTGTTTAAAAAAAAAAAAAAAAGACAATTGCTGGGTGAGCTATTCCCATGCACTCACTGACCTTTTAATGGGAACCTCCTTTAAACCTAGATTTAAACCTTATACTAAACATCTTAAAGGATGCTGTTTATTTTGGGGATTGTTGGCAGTGGAGAGGAAGCTAGCAAAAGTGGTCCCTGAAAGCATTCTCACTACTGTCATTATAGACCTTCTTGAGGACAGACTAGGTGACATTAGTTTTATGCTGGTAACAGATTATAACTTGCTGTAGAGCTCCCAAAGCGTAACTTACTCCCCAGAGTGCTTGATGCTGTGCCCCAGCACCCTGGGATGTACCTTCAGCTAAAGCAATGTGCAGCAATGAAGGACGCATAAAAAGGTAGCGCTCAGAGCAGGTATACGTTCAGCATACAGGGTGGTTTGTGTGTGCTCTCAGTTCTTGAAGTGGATTAAGCTGGAGCAACTTTTAGTGTTTTGTGTCTCCTTGTTACTTTCTCTTCTCCCAGGGCTTTCCAAGCCTTTCCCTGGCTTCAGCGCCAAACTGTCCGGCAATGGGTCAATTTTTACCATGCTGCAAGTTCCTTACAGCTTTCTTTTCGCTTTTACCCTTCTATATTACTTCTATCTCCCCAGTGTGGTTCAAGTTGTATTACTTGCAGATTTAGCTTCATTATCAGACAGCTGTAAAAAAAAATGGAGCGTGGCCAGAAACCAGTGGTTTCTGGTTTTAATCTGTGGTCAGAGTCTCCAAATGAGACTGAAGGAACTGGTAGAGTATTTCTCTTTTCTACATCTATAATATGAAGTCTTCTGGTAGGCTTTCTTTCCTGCTCAAGCCTACCTACAAACTGTGAGGCACAGGCTCCTTCAACACACAGCTTCACTGGCAATAGAGCAGGGGGTGTGGGGGTTTTTTTGGGTTGGGTTTTTTTTTTGGGGGGGGGTGGTGTTGCGGTACGATGTCTGAGCTCTTTCTCTGTTTTCTGGTGTTCTCTCAGGTAAAGCTGCTGAGAGTTACCTCGGCGTGAGAGTATTTAGAGACAGATGCTTGCAGGAGAAAGAAGTGTTACATCTCTGATATGTGTTGTTCCTATGTGCGTTTGTAACCAGGCAGTCTTCTCCTCCCCAAATTTTGCTTATATAGCATTCTGTCAGTTTGAGAGGAGAACGAAGGAGGAGCAGGTATGCTCACTTATGACGATGGAGTACCTATTGAAACTGAAAAAGTAAATAATCCCGTAACTCATGCTTGGCTAAAGGCAGTAAACACAGTATGAATGTAGATAGTATGGGAAAGATTTTTCTAGTTTTTGGATATGGAAAAGCTAGGAAAAAAGTTTTCAGTGTCTTCTATTTTTAACATTATAAACAAATGAAGAATTAAATCTAGCTTTCTGTATCAACAGTTGTGTTTTCCTGTGCAAAACTTCACAGGTTGTGGTAAGCTGTCTTTTTGTAACTCCCGTGTTGGCTAAGGGTGCTGAGCTCCTGCTTTTTTGCCCCTAAATGTAGCCAGCGAATTGCCATTCTGAGCTATGTGGGCCTGATGACCAAAAGCTGTCACAGCTTCAATTTGTTATGCTAATTTTATTGCAGTCTATGTCCTTGTCATCTTGTTCCAGCCTAAGTCACTATAACCACTAATGAATATTACAAGTACCTTCCTTTGAAGACTAGCTGACGTATCTCCTTCAAGCCCTTAGGAAGGCTGCATCCCTTTTAGATTCTTTGAAGTTCATCTCTCTGACCTTCAGAAATGTAGTGCTTTTAATTCCAGACTTGCACTTCCAGTTGAGATCAACGTTTAAAACAATTAACTTTTACCATGCCAATAGCTGCAGAGCACCACTGTGTGAAAAGCAGAAACAAAGTGCAGGTGGGATTTTACCAATTTCTGAAGTTCAGCCTAAAGTATATCAGTTTTGCTCAAGTGGATTGCCTTCTCTGTGGAAGCTTAGTTTTGATAGTATGTAGTGCTTTTATTGCAATGTCGACATCTTTAGGTTAAAAATATACTCTTTTGGGCTGACAGGCCTACTTAATTTCACAGAAGCAGCATAGTAATAGCACAGGTTAAAATTCTGTGTGTGTTTACATGGAGAGAAAGAGATAGGCAAAAAGAAAAGGAATGAGGAGGAAGACGACAAGGGCTTCTCAAGACTTTTTTGGAAAAATCTCTCCCTGAAAGGTTTCTGCAGACTCTTCTGAAACTTTTGTTCTTAGAATAGGTCTAAAAACATTGCTTAGTTCTTTACCCCCTTCTTTTACTCCCTTTTTTAACTTCAGTTAGTATTGGCATTTTCCTTCTATACTTCATTACTACCTATAATAAAAGCAGAACAGTGAAAACTTCCACTACCTGTTTTCTTCTACCATATCCACTATATAAAATACCAGATCACAGAATCATGGAAGTGTTTGTTTGAAGGGATCTCTAGGACGTTTTCTAGTCTAACCTCCTGCTCTCCTAGTGTTAGTAGTGGGATTGCTGCTAACACAAGGTCATGGGCTAGTCGTGGCTTTATCCAGCCAAATCTTGAAAACCTTCAAGGGTGGGGATGCCGTGACCTCTCTGCACAACCTATTAGAGTTGCACTGCTTTTCTAGCAAACGGCTTTTTCCTTCGTGTCCAGTCTGAAAGTTCACAGCCAAAATTGACAGTTTTGCCTCCTGTTATTTTATCTGGCACTAGCAAGAAGAGTTTGCCTCTCATCTTCGTAAGTGCCTTTAAAATAACTATAGGCGGGTATTGGGTCACCCCCAGCCTCACCACACTGAACAAGCCCAGCTCTCTCTCCAGGTATTCACAAAAGTGTGCTGTCACCAGACTAACGGTATTGCCTTCCTCCAAAGCTTTTTAGCTTTCTATATGGGTCAGCTTCGGTTTCTGCAGTTCTTCCGTTTCCCCTTTATGTCCCCCATTCTCCTTTTCCCCACAGAGAAATGGAAAGAGACTTCCTTGGAAACACTCAAGAGTTCAGGTCTTTTTTTAAAAGTAAGGTGAAGTAGGTGATAAAACTGTGTAAACAAGCTATTCTGACTTTTGGGGGCTTATTTTCATGTGAACGTAGCATAATTAGTAGAGGCTTCTGTTCAGAACTTGAGATCAGTTCCTGCATCCATACAACATTCAAGACCCCAATTCTGAGTACCAGCCAATTTTAATAAGCATCAGAGCTGTAAGCACTAACAAATGTTTTAAGAGAGCAAGAGACATTGTATTGACATAAGCTACTTTTAAGGCATGCTTTGAAACTGGAGAGCAGGCTAGGCTTTCTCTGGGTAAAGACAAGGAATTTTCTATACAGTTCCTAGCTCAGGCAGTGTGGGTTTATATCTGCCTGAATACAAAATGCTAAAAGGCTTTAAGCAGTGAAAGGTTTTTTTTTTTTTTTAATCTCTCATGCCAGTTTTAGCTATGGTTCATGAATGTCTGAGATCCTTGTGGGGAGGAAGAAGGCGGGAAAATTAACTTAATGGATTCAACGGATCTCTTCATAGCTGTTAAAATATGGCACAGTTAATGGGAAGATGGTAGATCTTATGTTTCTGAAATTAAATACCTGTCTCTTTGTTATGCTAGAGAGCATTTGGGAGGAAAAAAAGAAGTTGGAGTGTAATCCTATGCTTCTATGTGCCTTGAAGTCTGTGGATCAATAGCTAACCAGTAGTGCTACTACATGCTTGCTTTTTCAGGTATCCTCATGCACAATTGTTTGCCCCTTCATGCTATCCAGTGGCTTAACTGGGTAGTGCAGTTCACTTACGAAGTCTGTTTTGAGCAGAGGAACACAGAAAATAAATCTTAACTATAACCATCATGCCGCTCTGTGTGGGGATGTTGCAGATATAATTTGGTGGTGAATAAGAAGCTTAGTATTGTTTTCTTTTTTTAAAACACTGAACTAGAGATTCAGTTTAGAAATATAATCTGAAAAACGGATGAGGTTCACATTCTGGAGCTGAAACTAGGTACCTATGCTGTTATGGTAACAGAATGAGTAGTTTTCTTATCCAAGCATTTGTAGCTTTTGACGACTTTCAAGGCGATGGTAACTGCTTACAGCTCTGAAATTCAGGTCTCCATATTTCACTCTCCATTTGAAAGTGAACTTGTTCAGTATATTATTGAAAGTCCTATTTATAGAGAGAAGTGCAGTTTTGAAGTTCTAAGGTGAAGGAATGAGGGGACATAGCAATGTTTCCTGTTTGTGGTGGTCAAATTCCTGTTGAAATGTGCACAGCCATGGCATGGATAAATAGTCAATGAGGGTTCAAGTGGTCCTGTCATGTGTGTCCCATCCCCCCCTCACCCCGCTATGCTTCTGAGAGCGCGATAGTAAAGCTAATGTTTCTGAGGTCAAGCATGTGTGATCATTGTTTGTGAAGAGACTAACATGGGGAAGCAGGTTTCCAAACTAACTCACCCAAATATACTGAGTTTTGAGATGGTATTCACATTTTGAGATCCATTAGTGTAGCAGAAATGGATGCACACTTTTCAGGTATCTCCTGTAAAGATACATAGAATCATAGAATCATTTAGGTT
>NW_009215003.1:0-37515 GCF_000690835.1 Fulmarus glacialis
CACTTACTGCCAGGCCAGTCCAGGCTCAGGGATGGTAAGGAAAACATGGATCGCAATTTTAATTTGCCTCCTGTGAACTAAGATTTGGTATAAAGCATGGAATAGCAAAGAACTCCAGCCCTGAAATTTTAACTGAGGACAAACATAAATGCTGCAGCTTCTCTGAGCCTAATTGCAGAACTTCTTCTGTATGTAAAAACTGTAAAACATGAAGCTTTTTACATCTATTGACCTTGGGTTATAAAGGACAATACTTCTTGCACCAGCTGCTGTACTGTGAATATTCAAGCCAGTTTTGAAGAGCCAGTTGCAGAACATTTCAGTGAACCCGAAAAGTGCAATGTCTCTTTAGAGCACAGCATTAACGCAGCGTAAATTAAGGTCTTTCCAACGAACAACGATTAAGTGGACTGAACACTGAGAGGACCATGATAATGTAGTGAGATAGCAATAACTGCCTTTTCTAGAAGATATTTTACATTTTCTTACATTTAATATGGGAACACTTGTAATTCTGGATTTTTGCGTGCAATATTTTGAGTCCTGCTAGAGATCAGAAGGGCAAGTCTGAAGAGAAAATGTCACTTCAGGCACTCATAAAAGACTTGGGCAACTTCTTCATGAGCAACTGAACTTCCTGCAAAGCGGCACAAAGATTTAATCTCACCTGGAGCCCCCAGGGTGGGTTCCCCCGGGTGCTCAGGGATCTCTTGTCTTTTGGCCCTCGCTGTCACTGCTCTGGGTAGTGCTCATGCCTCGACAGAGAGGATTGTGCAAGCCCTTTCATCTGTATTCCTGCCTAAGCCATGAAGTTGTCCTCACAATTAGCTACGAGCTATCACTCAGAGGTGACCTAACACAATACCCTCTCAGGCACCTTAGGCTTATGTTTCCAAGTAACTAGGTGCTGTAAGACCTTGACTTTTATAACAGTGTTTATTATTTCACCTAACTTGAGGTACGCACAGTACTTTGGAATACTACCAGTCTGTGAGACAGAGCCAGCACACTCCAACGGGAACTACTGCTTAGTGTAAATGCTATGCCAGACCTTTGATGCTCTTCATCAGCTGAGGGGAGTGTATGGCTCCATCTTCATATAGAAGCCTCTGTGCTGATGACATGCTGTGATCAGGAGATTTTCCAAAGGTGCCTGAGGACCCCTCCCTTTTTATCTCCAAAATCTGTTTGCTCCCCTTCCAGAAGTGTTTTGAGCAGATTTCTGTTCAATGTGAATCGCCACTGTCCCTCTGATTTTACGGCCAGCTGCCATATACAGCAAATTAAAACAGCTCAAGAGCTACCTTTCTGCATTAACACCTGGCTGAAATGGATAAGCATGAGTTAAAGTTTTAAAAAACAGACTGAGTAGCCCCACACACACTCTCCTAGTAAGGAAGTCCAGCAAACTCCCTGAGGCTCCCATTGCACAAGGCCAGCAGCTGCAGGAGAAATATTCTGGAGGCCACCCCTTCCAGTGTGACCGTGGCCGTGGACTGAGTTGTGTTTTGGAGCAGGCAGCAGTAAGAGTGCTGCACTCTTGTCTGCACCAGCCTACCTCCTGCAAAGTCATTAAATAGAGCGAAGCAATGATTATGCTACTCCTGCTAGAGGGTTCAGACAGTAAATGGAATTACTCACATCAAAGCCCTTTATCTTATTCTGGTAAGACCTTCAGAGTCTTAACAATCATATAAAATTGGCAGCTATAGAAATTTTGGTATTAAAGAGTGCTTCTTCTGAGGAAGTCAACACATCCTGACCCAGCCATAAGTACTGCAGAAGAAGCTCATAGAAGTTGCTTGGTGGCAGGAGATATCCATGTGCTGTGCCCCCTGCATATTTACCAAGTGCTCAGCAAACAGCAACACAAGTGGATAATGACCCACAACAATGCATGAGATAAGGTGCTGTAACCCACTCAGATGCGATTACACTGGCATAAGAAAAAAGAGAATTCATGTTTTCACTGAAAACTCTTGAATGCTACCTCAAAACTGAGGCCGGAAGCCTGGATGCTAAATCTTTCTTTACTTTATATCCCAAATATAGCCCAGACGTTCAAAGACTACGACGACCGCCATTTATTATTCCCCAACCTTCATTTGATGTGGAGAGCTTCAATCCAATCTTCTTAATTTGCATGTCCCTGAGGACACAGGCTTTTTGTAGAGGACAAGACTGGTTCTTCGAAGTGGCAACAAAAATATTCACTATTACACCATTTAGCTCCACTCTCAACTAGTCACAAAATGCTAATAAGCAGTGCAGTGCCTGGCAGCAGTCTGAAAGTCAGAGCACTATGCAGCCATATGTTCTCCACATATGCAGCTCTTCAGCCATATATTCTTCACAGAGTTTCCCCCACAGATTAGAAAGTGAGCCTTGGGAATATAGGTCTTCACTGATGGAGTTTCAATTTCATTGTTATTTGGTTGCTCATTTTTAGTCTGCTTGTAGGGAGAAACACAGTTTTGTTGCTTATTTTTGTGCAAGAAGGGACAGGTTTTTATCAAGGTATGTATCAATTACTTGACGGCTTTTCCCCATACAGATGGTATTTTAATGTCTCCTGATCAGCTAAATTTTAAGTTCTTTACTTTCAAAGGAAATTCTGTTTTGAATATTCTTTTGATTCACAATACAATGCATGACCTTGCCTGCACGGCAGCTATGAAAAATGCTACAACATTACTGGTTTTTGGAATGTAATTTAAAATGTGCGAGGTACCTGAAGGTTGCTTTTTTCAAATGCCATTGCTTGGGAAACCTCAGTTCATTACCAGAATACTGTAGTCACATAATTAGATTCTGCTGCAGCATTGGGCTACAAAGAAATGAATTCGAACTCACCCTAATCAGGATGCAAAGTATTTATTTGCTAATTCCACCTTTCGTTACTCCAAAACTGACTTCAAGAATTAATTTTCAGTATTCTCACCTTTAGATAATCTCACATCCTGGGCACTGGGCTTCCACAGCAATTACAGACATGTTTCTTCTTTGCCTGATGTCCTGGAGGGCAAGAGATTTAGAAGCTGGACAAACGTGTTGTAGTGCCAGCCCATTCAAACAAAAGTGCAGATGTTTGCTGCTGCTGAGCAGCAATTAAGCCTGCAAAGAGGCCTTTAGAAGAGTGCGTGGCGGCACAGGATTGATCAAGGAGAGAAATCTGGCATCATACCATTTCTCAGGAACTTACAGGTAATTGAGAACAGAGAAAAATGAAGTAATGGGATGATCCTTTGCTCACTGAATATCAGTGGGACTACATTATACTAAGTAGGAAATCTACACTGCTTCAGTAATTGCTCTTTAATTAACTGACTATAAATAGTGATTTGATAATTTATTTATACCGAGAAAGATCTCCTCCCTCGTACACTCAGGTAAGTTAAGCATAACTAACATGGATTCTCATATGGGTTAATGAATTATGTCAATTGAAACAGGCCTAGTCAAGTTGTTAGTTTAAGAAATTAATTCGCTATCAAAGTGCTCATAATTAAAGATTTATTAATTTACTTTTAATGTTGTAATTCAACTGTTAAATCAATTATATCATCAAGGCATTAGCAGCAGGAAGGCAATGCGCTATTACGCAAGATACACACTGCTTTACCAGGCTTTCCTGAATTCCTATACTAGAAGTAACAATTTACAAGGCCAACTCCAGTCTTCCCACACAACTGGGGAATTTGGACCATGTGTTGGAATGACTGCCTAGAAAAATAACAGATTTCTTGTGATTCATGTCCATTATAAGCAACTCGCATTCTTTCTTTTCTTTTACACATGCATCTTACTAAGTCTGTCAATGGGGTTGCCATTTGCTGAAACCATAGCAGCCCAACAGCTTGATCCACTACCCAGGAACAGCAGTGGAAGCCTTTCTGTGAACTACCACAAAAAATGGGAAAATAGAATACAATATTATTTGTTTTTCAGCCCAATTACACCCATAAGCACACATTCTGGCATTGAATAGTACATAACTAACTGATTAGAAATGGACAGCAAGTTTAGCCCAGCTGTATTACGGTTGTGCAGACAGCATCCTATCAGAATCCCGACTTGGGGGCTGTTTGGTTTGTACTACTCTTGAAGGATCTCAGTAAGTTATGGTTCCTGTATTTGTCTGGGAATATCTATTCCAAAGTTTCTGGAAAACAAAAGCCTTGTAATCTAGCTTGATAAACATGCACGCTACCCAAAGATATACAAACTTAATCTGAGATGACGACAATTTTCCCTTCCCTGAGAATGACTGCAGCCAGGGATATGCTACATACAGGGACCATTTTTTACCAAATCTGACTTGCTCACACAACCACTTTGGGCAATAAGCAGCCCGAAGCTGCTTCCTGTAATGGCTGCAGGCTCTCCTGGAAAGTGTCATGCCTTTCAGTTGCTCGCAAACGATATGCCTGACATGTCCACATACATCAGATATATACAGCACACATACACATCAGTCCCTCTTACATTCACAGGGATTTATAAAATTGGTTGGTATATAGCATAGCTGTGAAGCAGGTTCAAATGTGCTGAGCAAACCAAATCCAGCCCTGGTATGCCTCTTGGCAACAGCAGGGATGGTAAGTGTTGACTTTTTCAACTAACGAGCACAAGATTTGATCATAAAAGACAAATGTTAGTCTTGCGGATATTGCCATTAAGTGAAAGTAGCCCACATATCTACTCCTATTTCCTACTATCATGTTCTACATATTGTAAATACAGGCTTATTGGTGTAAGTTATACATGCTCCATAATGACTCAATATTACACTGCTGATTGCATTACTTTAGAGCTGGAATTTTCAAGGGAGTTGGGTGCCTAAATCCTGTAAGTTTCTCAAAAGTTTTAGTACCTTGTTATTTGAGGCCATAGGGACAGAAAAATTAGGGAGTTCCCTTGTGCGCAGGAGAGCTCTGAGCTCAGAAAGGAGGTCTTCCTCATCTGTGATATATACTCTTCAGCAACTGCTGTGCTACTTTATCAGGTGCCTTACCAGATGCAAGACAGTAGAGAGTTATGTCATGTCTTAGCAAAACAACTTTGAATTCCTTCAAAAATTCATTTGCTGTAAAGAAAAAAAAACAATTCAGCACTTCCACCTGCATTTGCAAGAACACCCTTATTATATCAATTAATTAAATACATCATTCCATTCCAGAGGGTGTTTTAATTATTCTTGGTTCGAGAGAGAAGATTCTAACATTATTCAGCAATGTTTTTACAGGAGTCCCTCAATTTTTTTTTTTTTTCCCAAACTTCATTTTACTTCTATGACGTTATAATTAACCTATTTCCCATCTCTGCACGTTCTCTCTTTAATTCCCAACTAATCTCATTGTCCTTCAGATCCTGTCAGTCAGAGCTATTATTACTTCCCGCTTTATAGAACAGACTTCAGATGTGTGATACAGAGGCAAATCAGGCCCCAGACCAGCAACGAACTAATTAAACCTTTACTTACTAACTCAATCATCTGAAGAGGTGGTAATAATTCCATGGCTTGAACGAAATTCACTTCAAGGCTTTCTCGTCTTATTTAGGCAGGAAGCTTAAGAAAACACAAGTCTAACAGCATGAAGAGAAGAGCCTAAGACAAGGTATATTCAATCACAGTGAAATTATACCTGCCAATTTCATTCTTCATCTCCTTACAGCACACCATAAGGGGAAGGGAGTTTGGGATTTTTACACCGGAGTACAAAGGGTACATAAGAGGTCGCTGACTACTTTAAAGAAGAACCATTTCACGATGCAGAAGCTGTATATTCCACCATGAGATATTTCAGCTCTGGCACTTAGGGTTTTTAACTTATGACCAGGCAACCAACAGACAGAGCACAATGTCCTGTGGAAGGTACTGCCTATTAGGAGAGCGGTCAATATGGCTATAGAAGAAACCTAGGCCAAAAATAACACAGAATAGCTAAGTCTGAGCAACCTTCAGGTAAACCCCATGGAACTCATGGTAAGCCCCATGAAACTGTAGGCACTAATGGCCACAATCAATAAGCAGTGTCAACAGGATTTGGTCTTCTTGGCAGACTTTAAAATTTAGCTACGACTGAAGCTGTGGAGCAGCAGTTTGTAGCAATGCAGGTTTTGATGGAGATTTGCCCAGGCTTAGTTCAGGGCTGCCCTTCTGAGGCTCATATGAAGGTTGGCTACAGGCACAGGCAGACACGTAGGCATGAGAAAACACAGCTTCAAAATAAAACCACTGCCCAGGTTGCTCCGTCTTAAAGAGCAGAAGCAAAACGTTCAGCACACCCAAGCAGTTCAGCATGCTGAGACCATGTAGCAAGATCCCAGTTCTCACCCAGTTTGCATGCACAGCCCAGCTGGGGTTACAACCAGATCGCTCAGGAGACAGTCATGTCCAAGGCTGTTCACAGCCCTCACATTTCCCCGCCTCCAGCTCCGATACCACCTGCCCTGGGGGACAACTGCAATGGAACTTGCTTAATTAGTTATTAAGTAATTCATAAGCCACTTTGTCCTTATGTATGGGGTCTGAAAATTTAATTTTCCTGACACTGTTGAAAAGCTATGAGCTGCCTCTGGGATGGAACCCATCACTGAGAGACATTTTGGCTATAATGTCCTGCATTTTATCCACTTTAAAAAAAGAGAAGAAAAATGAATGCAACTAAATATGATCAAATATTTTCTTGTCCCAAGAGGCTGCCATGCTGGACTCACACAGAAGTACCACATTTGGCAGTAAGGCTCTCCTGTCTTCACCCTTCAGTGACTGTAAACCTGTTACAAACCAAAGAAAGCTTCGAGTGGATTTCAGTTCTCTCTCTGTGTATCTGAGGTCTTTGCCTGATACCAGTAATTTTGAAGTCAACAAAACTCAAATTTGCATTTTCATGTCTTGCTAAACAATGGAACTGGAAAACAATGAAAACCAGTAGCACTGTTATTATGTATCTGCAATGTCAAACGCGTTCAAGTTTTTTTGCATAAAATAGAAGATGTTTTCTAAACTGGCCTTTCAGCATAGTAATATGCTAATATATTTCAGGCATGCTGTTTTTCAATTGGCATATTCAGAAAGTTTATCCAATGCTTCCATCCAAGAAAATTAAATTTAATACCTGCTCTCCACATATCTCCTCTAAAATTCTTTTTGACAAGACTTCTTTTCAATACATTCTCTGTGCATCATGGCATTTGCTATTAACAAACTGATGCGAAAATGAGAAATGTAAATAATGCTTGATGGAAGTTTATCTTTAGATCTGGAATACTCCAGAAAATTGTTCCTGTTGTGCAGGTTTGGGCAGAAGAGAAAACACATTCTTGCATTCTGTTCCAATTTAAGAGACTTACAGCAATGCACTCACCATTCTTTTTCCGTACCGACAGTCCAACCCCAAAACACGTGACGGTTGAGAGAGCACGCTCCCAGTAGTAGGTTCAGCTCAGAGCCTTGTTCTGACCACACACTGGGCTCATTAGGGCTGAATTTAAGCAAGGAAGAGATGGGTTCAGGCACACTGCATGTATCCATATTGAGGTGCACTTTTGTGAAAACCTCCATCAGGCTGCCACCTGCCCAACCGACCCTGGTGTTAGGTATTCTCAGGTATGGCGCGGCAAATCATTTAGCACCTTCCAATGATTGACAAAATCAAAAGAAAACTCTCCTTGTAGCGACCGAGTACAAGAGGGATCTTGGCTGAACCACACAGTGGAAACCAGGAATAGCACATCAGGGCACAACTTGCACTAATCCAGTTACTGTAAGAGTATTGCCTGTGCTTAGATATCACTGATAGAGCCCTTAGGCCATTTGATCACTGATTCTGTCACTGACGGGGCACTGGTAGGTTGCTCTACATGTGTAAGAAGTCCTGTAATCCATTTCCTATCAGTCTGTTGTGTGCTTGGAACTCCGGTTGCCAGCCCTGAAACACACTTAAACATACTGCACTAAATGACTCATCCCACTGTGTCGCTTCAGCCCAGGACGTTGAGCCAACTCTCCTTGCATAATGAGACACAAAAACAGGACCTGCTTGCTGCCAGGTTGAAGCAGTGGCGTAAGTGGTCTAGCAGAGTGACATACCGTGAAGTGGGGTGAAGACAGGTGAATTGCTAGCATGGCTAGAGGGGAATAAAGCCTAGGGAAAAGCAACAGCAGCAGGATGAAGCTCCCATGATACAATCAGGAGTGGAACATTGCTCATCCTGCTATCTTATTGTCATTCCTGCAGAATAAAAAGACAGTGGTATGAAAGAATAATTATCACAGACACACTGCGCTCTTCAGCTTCAAATGGATAGAACCAGGTGAAGTAGACACCAGCTATGACAAAACATGTCAATATTGAGACACAATAGAGACATAACTGGTCTTCAAACAATCTGCATCTCCAGAAGGCTAACTTGTTTTAAATTAAGAGCTACCTTTTCTAGTAAATTCCTGCCGTTCTTTTTTGATAGGACAACTCTTCTATTTAATCAGAAGGAAGCAGCTCAAGGAGAATGCCTTTCTTTACCTAGACATGTTGAAAAACAGGAAGAAAATAGTACAATCAATTAATTATTCATTGAGATTGAGTCCTATAGTCTTTACCCCTCTTTTCTTTGTCTACTTCAATTTTCTACCTTTGCTTTTATGTTATTGATAGTCAAGGATGGCTTCATATTTCTACCAGTTAGCAGATTTTATTTTGTCTCTAACATCACTTGCTGCAATTGTACAAAGCAAATCTCTTAGGACTAAATGTTTTCAACAGTGGCCTTTCATTTCAGGCATCTTTGGTTCAGGATCTATCCATCAAGATACGTGCAGTCTGATTTTTAAGGCTGCTGTGTTCCCAGTGCTCCAACTGATTCCAGCAAGGACTGTAAGTGCTCAGCACTTTTGAAGGTCACATCTAAACCAGTGAGTAGTAGCGGGCCAGCCACAACCCAGCTTAGAGGTTTTCCCACAAGAGAATTCAGCTCCGAGGTGATGGGGAGCACAGAGGAAAGAAAAGCAAAGAGGATTGCATGGAATTTATCCTGAGAGTTACGCAAAGTTGTGCTGGGATGCTGCTGAGAGTGATTAGAGTAAGGTAGGCCAGGGAATTGGTAAATGCATTGAAAACTTAGTTGCAATAACCCTTTCCATCCTTTCCAATGTTGTCAATTGTCTTGATTTTGCTGCACGTATCATGAGTTTTGGGACCTCTCGTAAAGATCCCAAATGATGACAAAATACCAGTTTTCTTAATTAAAGTTCTTTTCTTCATGTTTTTGGGAAAAGTTCTGAAATATAAGGAGAATTATCTAGTAATTTGAAAACTGGATGACAGCAAACAACTAAAATGGAGGTAACATTGATTTTTCTTAATCTTTTTCTTTTTTAATGATCTCACAAGTTGATGCGATGCCCTGAAATGTGTGAAGTTGGCCTTGTCAACCTTTGTAATCCCTGCTGTAACGACATGATCGGTTGGGTCACGTGTAGGAAGGATTTCATGCTTTTAGATTTTGGTATCCTGGGTTTGAATCTCTGGCATAAACTGCCAAAGCATAGCATCCCACTTGGTCCTGTGAGCAACAATATCTAGGATGAGCATGAAACCACTAGTGAAAATTAAAATACAGAGCTGGCAGTCATTATAGCTACAGAGTCCTGCTAATAAATGTTTATGTATTAGGGCCTCCTCATTATAATTCAAATGGATTTAATGCTAGCTACCCACAAATCTGCTGGAAGTTGCATGCAACCATCAGGAACCCATTAGTGATCTAATCCACAGCAGTTTGATGGTTAATGAGCCTTTTGGAATGTAAATCACTTATCTTAATTTCAGAATCAATTTTGGTGCAAGGATGAGCAATCTCCTGCTAATCCAGCTCAGCATTAGAAAAGGCTGGGTTTTTTCCATTAACTATGTAAAGATATTGCAGAGAAACCTAAGTGTTAGTCTACTACATGAAAACATGGCTGTACAGGCTGCTGCCACAAAATTTTTAAGGGACAGGTGTACCAAAACACAGAGGATAGCTCAGAAGAGAACATTTCAGCCATGATCCCATTAGGGACAATGAGCTGTGATCCTCATGAAGCAAACTGACTTGATGAATCAGATAGAGAGGACCCACAACGTTGCAGAATGAATATACGTATATGTACTGTTTATGAAAAAAAAAAACCAAACCCAACTTACTTTGAATCGAAAACCATAAAACAAGACACATGAATGATAAACCCAAGGAATCTGCTGCTTTGTTCCTCCCCATCGTCCCAGTTTAGCCTGTATTTTGTCTTCCTAATCATACACTCTTCAAGGCAGGAACTAGCTCTTCTAAGATACAGTGGGGATGTTCCTATAATCTAATTTAGCAGCAGACAATTTTACCACAGGCACTGATATAACAGGGGTGGGAAGATTTAAGAAGGACATCTGTGCAGCTGCACCCATGTCAGCTGATGTGGAAGTACAGATCACACACACCAGTGATAATGTGGCCTAAAGCCATTTAATACTGCTTCCCTGCCAGTAAATCCATGCTTGATGTATCAATATTCAGAACCCATGTAAATCCACAATGCAGAAAGATGGTTTTCAATCATAGCTAAACTTTTCAGTGTTTCTACAAATACTACAAGAACAGATTTGCTGTCATATCTTTTTTCCAAAAATGTCATTTTTTATTCATGTGCTGCTCTATTTATTCTAGGAAAATTGTTTATCAGTGTATATATGAAATCTTCCAGACTTTGCATGGCTCATCAGAAACTAAGTTTTCATGGAATAGTAGGTAGTGCTGCTAGTTTAACCCTGATTCAATAAAGTATTTACGCATCTCCTTTCATGTAGGCACAAAAGTCTCCCCAGTTTTAATGGATGACTAGACTGCAAAAAAGTAATGAAGCACCTAAGTGTTTTGTGAATTGGAGCACTTCATAATACTTTAGTTATGTAGCAAGGTAACTCTTAAAAGTCATCGCTGCTAACAGTTACAATATTGCTGTTTAAATTGCACACGGGTCCTGTTTTAATTAGTCATTGCAAGGTGGAATTTTAAAAACCTCTCTGAAATGACAAAGACCTAACAATTATCTCAATAGTTCAAATCAAGCTTATTTTTGCTTGCTACAGCTATAATTGGGCCTTCAGTTAGTAATGCTACACACAACGGCACAAATATTTTCCTAAATGTTCAAGCATTATTCAGTCTAACAGGAAAGCTTTGCTGTTGCTTATTTTCAGACACACATCATCTGGGGCGAAAACTACTGCAGAGAGGCAGGATGTGCGCACCCTGGCTTCAGCACTCCAACTAGCACGGTCTATGAGGCAGAGAAACTCAAAAAGACCTGGGCACCCCCAAGACATAGCAAGCCTACTTTTTGTGGCATTTCGTTGAAAGACTACCATAAACATACTCAGTTATACAATAAAAAACCACAGATAAACCACCACAGATTTCCTCAGCAACAGAAAGTTATGGTTCTTGACATCTGCTCCTACTTCGTATGGAGGCAACAGGATTTTTAATCTCAACCTTTAAAAAAACTCTTAAAATCTCTCACCTGTATTCCAGAAATACTGTACCACCCTACATGGAATTGGCATCATGCAGAATATCTTTTAGCATCTGTCTTAACCAAGACACCTACCTTAATGAAAAGGGGCAGTGATTTCATTCCTTTATCTTCTGCAGGGAACACTTGTATTTTTAAATGCAATTTCTTAATTGCAATGCGGCATGGAATTACTGTAAGGCAAAGGCAAAAAACCCCCACCTAATTACAAATTCCTCAGAGCTTGAGCTTGGATGTTTTCCCCCTGCAATATAAACCCACCGCACTGTACACCCAAACTCTTAATATATCACTGATCTTTTCACAATGTGACATAGCTATGTAAACAGCTAGTCTCAGAAAAAGAATTTGGAAGGCCTGGGTAAAGTTATTTTTTAGAAGGTAACTTACGTAAAAAGGTCCAAATGAAAGAAGACTTTGCACAGTTTTCCTCAGCTATAAAACCAATCACAGAATGAAAAGAAAGGAAAAAAAGCCAACATCTTTACAAATAATCAGCAAGTTTCTGCAGTGGGTGTTTTTCTCATGCTACTCAATTGCTGAGACGTTCCTGGGTTAAAACAGAAATCCAAACTTGTGCTGGTGATGCCTGGACAAAGCCCTGGATGCATTAGGGAAAATTGTACAGGGTCTGTCCACTCCAGATATCAAAATTTAAGTTGAAACTGTGCTTAAATTCCAACTTCCGTGGATAAAACGCCACACAGGTGATTGCTATGGTGAATCATCCAGAGGCTAGAGATTCAGAGGGAAGGGACCACCTTGATGTTATCTCCCTAGAGTCACAACAACAAAAATGAGAAACTAATACAGTCCCCATGTTAGATACCACGTAGTCTCTTCTGAGAGACTTTTTTGCTTCTGTAGTTACCTATGGAGACAGCAATACCAAAAATATAGCACGGAAAAAAGCCGCTAGAAGATCTAAGGGGGCAAAAAGACTAGAATGTATTGTTGCCTTGTGATAGTGGCAGACTATTTACTGTCTACTGTAGCAATCTGAAAATCTAAATCTTTCTGGAAAGGCACTGCTCATCTCATGAGAAGGTCTGAAGTCTTTGTGAAATATTCTGAAGGGCAAAACATTCCTACATGACATATTTTGTTACAAGAAGTGGGAGTTGTTTCAAGGTGGTATAAAGTGCCATGGGAAGCTTGTCAGGTGGCATATGGAAAATTTAAGCAGCGTGTACAGGAGTGCACATACGGTTGGGAGGCTCTCAGCAGCACTAGGAGAAGTGGCCAACAAGCAGCAAGATGATATCCCTGACACTGCAGCCATCAGTTACAAGAAAAGACTTGTTGAACCTGGCTTTAGGTGCATCCTGTGACAAACAGAAAAACAAACCATCAGGATTGTACAGCGTTCTCTTGTTCATAGCAGATGTACATTACGACAGAGGTAGCTCAGCGAATGCATATCCAATCCAGCATATGCTCTCCCGCACGTACAGTCCTGCTGGCTGAAAGGATGAAGGTGCTTTTCAAACACACACTGGGTTTCACAGCATTTCATAAAACTCCTGAAGAGCAGGGGGGCTGAGTGCTCTCCTCCTGAGCACTAAACAGCTACCCACACCTTCTGTCAAGTACATCTGTTATTGCCAACCATATCGTCAACACCTCTATTTACAACTTAACACATTTTTAATTCATATCACTTCCAAACTGTGTGCACACACTACTATCCCCACCTGCTTCCCCAAAACTCAACCACACGCAACTCATGGAAGAGTTTCATGTGAAACAGAGGACCAGATTATTGGGCAGCCTGTGCTGGAGGCCACAAAGACCTGGGCTCCTTTACCTGTGCTCCAAGCTGAGTAGCTGTAAGCCAGTTCTTATGAAGAAATCCAGCCTCTCCCTTAAGGGGCCTGTAAGTCTCCGACTGACAAATGCTGAGAAGCTATACAAAAGAAAGCATTAGCCAATATTTGCCTTGTTCCAGTACCTTTCTCCATGCAACCCATCACTGGCCACTGTAGGAGACAAGCAGCCAAACTAGGTAGACCTTTGGTCACACATTGGTCATTTTTTGTAGGATCTGTCAGTGGCATAAGGCTGTGGTAGCCAACTGTAGCTAACTCTCTTTGGAGAAAGGAAGGCAGAATCTGAGCATGTCCCATCAAATTGTGACTGCTCAGCAGGGCTCCAGACAGCCCAAAGACAGAAGGATGTGCACTGACACTAGGGAGGAAGACTGTCCACCCCATCCTTCTAAGCTGCAGACCTACGCTTGAACACACTTCCACCACAGACTTTACTTCTCACAAAGAAGTAACAGCAGAGAGAAGTCAGGGGAGGCAGAAGAGTTGCTGTAAATCCATATGCACATGGAAGCATATTTAGATGTGTCTCTAGATTTTCACACATGTAGAATCTGCTCTGAAATCTGTTTTCCTGAACAACTGCTAACAGAAGTGGTATTAGCGATCCAATAAAACACTTGCTAATTATACACACTGTTTACCAACATTGCATCTAAACATTGAAATTTTCTTCCCATTTTTTCTCTATGCTTGGAGCATCCTATTGCTTGGATACACATGTACTTCAGTAAGTATCCACATAATATGAAGGAATTACATGAGGGGAAGGGTGGCAGTGTAAGATACCAAAAAAAATCCACATAACTGCTCAGTAACATGCTCAAGAGCAGATGATGACTGTCCTAAAGAAGTGGTAGTAAACCATAAACCTCCTTAGTGTTCAGTGGATGTGTACCCCACCTGCACTAAAACCAAGACCATTTGGTTCGGTTTACATTTTAAATGGCTCTGTGTTGACTTTGCTAACACAAGGACCTTTCTATGCAATCTTGTGTTAAGATTCCTTTTTCTGCTTTAAGAGTAATGTCTTGTCTCACAGTGTAAGGGAAAAATAAGCCCATCATGCACACATTAAGCATACAATCATAAAGTTCATGTCAACAAATTATAAAATATTGCTCCTTCCCCTCATTAATCTTCAAGGACGATGATAAAAAAATATTTGCAGAAGTCATTTAGCCACAATGATTTACTCTGATGCGTATCATCAGTTAGGGAAACGGACCTAAATCTAGATGTGAACACCATGAGCATCATGGGCATTGAGAGACATTGACAGATTTAAATGGGATGTTTAGCTTTAGATGAAGTAATTCAAACAAAAGCCAGAATTGCTCTAGGGTTATAAAACACTCCTGGAAAAGCTACACCTCAGGAAATGCGTGGTGTAGCTACTGTAAACTTCTGGTTCCTCTGCAACAGAACTATCCCATTCACATGGAGAATTTTGCCTCCAGTAACGTAAGACATACATGAGTACATTGTGAAATAATAAGCAAGAGTCATTAGAACTAAAGAGCAGCTTTAGAGGGGATCTGTCCTTACTTTACCTTCCTCCTGACTCCAAATACTATTCCTCTAAGAATTTCTTCCATTGGACTGTTCCTGGTAAATGAGGAGGAAATCCTGTGTAATGCAATACTACATGGGCAACAAAATGTTCATCATTGTAAGGGAAAAAATCCTCCACTACTTAGCCTGATAGAAAAAAAAAACTGAATCTCTCAGGAAGCTTTAAGAAAATGGAATATGGAATACAAGGCTGCTTTAAGAAAAATGAGGAGAGCTCAGTATAACTCAGGTTTACATGGTTATTGGGCTAGGGAGCTGCTGAAAGCGACTGATATTTTCTAGTCTGTATTTATCAAATGACAACTGAAAGTTTTTTTACACAACTTCTTTAAAAATATATGTACATAAATTTTATATATGTGCTTTTAGAAATAGGTACTCTAGTCATATTTGCAAAGGACTTGAGCATTTCAATCAAAAGAGGAAGTTTTCAGTACCTCTGAACCAAACTATGCTAATAGAGTTTTTTCCATCTTTAATATTTCTCTCCAAATCTGCATTCTTTCTTACACGGATAAACCTCACTGCAGTGCTCTTACACAGTGCAGGTTATCAGCCCTTCCCAGGCTCATTTCACCCAATGCATTTACATTTTAATCAGAAATGTATTTGATGCCAACAGAGCTCCAGATACTGGTCTTTATCATTCAAGTGTGCTACCACCCCACCTTGAAAGATTTCCAGGAATTTTCAAAATCGTTCAGAGAAACATACATCAGCTTAGACAATATTTAAGAAGTAACAAAAACACAGAGGGGGCCAAAGCCAAGCTTTCTCAGGGCGCTCAAAACTTTTCACCTATTGTTTTCCATGCAATTATTCATCTTTCAGTGCTATTCGCATCTTATTTATCCCACGCTGAGGGAGGAGAAATACACAGAAATAGCAAGCTGCCCAGTCCACCATCACCACCCATGCGTGCACCCCCGCGTCTGAAGTGAGATTATGGCTCCATGGGATTCTCCTCTCCTCCCACCCCATCACATCCGAACACAAAGGACAGCAAGGTAACAAAATACAAATAAACCTCCTTAGCTTCAAGGAACCAAAGGCAGGGTGACCAGGAGAGCAGGAGAGAGGCATTTTTCCTCACTCGTCCAATCTAGCAGAGGTACTACCTGACTCCCACAGTGTTTCCATCAGCTGTCAGAAATATCTCACATATCTGACAGTTATAAAAGATATTAAACATCAGTGTGTTGCCAAACTTCTAAGTACTGATTACTGATTTTTCCATAACAGTAACAGGGGTTTAACACAAAAGAAATATTCTTGGTATTTAGAATCTTGATAAGCCAGTGTCATATTTATTACTAAAGATTTCAAGAAGATATTGTGCCCAAGACGAAAGATTTCCCAATTTTGGAAACGTGAATGACTGAGAGAAAGTAAAAGGGGAAATATAATGAAAAGTTCTGTAAATAAAGCTACTTTTCTCTGAGAGCTAAAGGGAAAAATGTTATTTCCTCTTCTTCCGTCCCCCTCCTGTTGCAGAAGGAAATTGATTTAACCTCATTTACTGCTCTCTAGGAAGAAATCATTCAGCCATGAGCCTCCCAGGGAGCCTCTGTTCACTGTACAAAAGCTCAAAATGTCACCGCATTTACAAATGAACAGAGCCTCTTACTCAAAAGGCTTCAGTGGAGTCACCAGGAAGAGCAGTGGCCCGCAGGTTTCTTCCTCTCAGGGCGAATACTTTATTGGCAGGATAATATGCATGTTTCCATCAGCGAGAAGAGGTGCTATGGGCTTGGCACATAAAGTAGTTCCTGGCCTAGCTTCAAATACAGCTATAGCCAGGTGTGGCCTTTCATTTCTACCTGTGTGAGCTGGTTCAAGGAGCACTCTAATAATACACATCACATGCATGATGTGTCCATGAGGTTATGCAAGAACAAACATACTTCATCTCAGTTTTGCTGGAGATATTTCCAACAGCCTGAGCCTTTTCCTAAAACTGCGCAACAGTTTATTCTCAGTCCCCTGGAGTAATGGTGTGGTGGTACCAGGTCCCTCAAGAAATCAGGACATCAAATGTTGCTGAGCATTCAAATCTTCGTCTGGCTTTGCAAATTTGTTCCAGTGTCTATATTATGGTGTTACCCACCTACAGAGCTGACAAGCATGGGTGAGCTATGGCAGTGTCAGACTCCGCCATACACACACCTGACTCTTGCACACGTACTGCTTCCAGACCTTATTACTGCCTCCAGACACTTGGACCTTATTATTACCCCTAGTCCCGTATAAACGTATGGTTGCAAGCAATGGTCAAGCTCAGCTACTGTTAGCCATCCTTCTTACCACTTGGCATCTCTGCCCTTGTTATCACTGCCTTCCTTGTTATCACTGATGCAGGCAGTTTTTTCTTGCCTGGAGGAGCACACACATTGGTGTCACAAAGTGCTACTGCTGGATGCTGCTGGTGGCTGTTTCCAGCTTGGTCTAGATTTCTATATGGCTGTTTATTTTGTTAAGGGGACAACAATGTTGGTGTACCTAGCTTGAGAGACATACTTCAAGAGCTACTCAAACCATTCTGGGGAAAAAAAATCCGCCTTTCTGGAAGTTTTGGTTCTTGTCTCAGACTTTCCTCCCTTGACCCTTTGGTGACAGCTCTCTGCCCTGAGCTTGTGCTGATTTAGTCATAGCAGTTGTCACTCCTGAGTAACACAGATGGATCACCAAGTCCTACCAAATAAAGTTCTTTCAACAAAACTGTTCTTTGCCAATAAGTTACTTCACTTAGGACATTGTCTGGGTTTGCACAGGCTTTGTCAGCCAAGGGGTAATGTTAGCTGTACCCCCTAGGAGCAGTTTGGTGGTAGAGCTACTCAGGCAAAACACTGATTATGTGAATCTGGCCTGTGTTCATTCCCTACTGACACTGCTTTGCCTTGAAATGGTTTTGCTGGGGTGAAGAGCAAACATATGTTATAGCAATATCACTTGCAGTGCTACACAGGTGGCTAAATCCATCATCATATGGCATCCACTGCAGGCAAACTAGCTGTGAAAAGGCACAATGCCAGCCAAATACAGACATGAATAGACAGAATGAAAAAAAACCCGCACACAACAACCCTCTATATAATCCAAAGTGAGGACATATACAATTCATAAACAGTATATTTACAGTATGTGAATTCAAGGAAGAGCTTGAAAGAGGAGGGGCAGTGAGACGGGGTTATAAAATTCAGAAGGTGCTTTTTGCCACTCCCTGTTGCAAACTCGCAGTACGCAAAAATAAATGACCTGCCTTAGCTGTGCGGTTTGGTTTTTTTTACTGTGTGTCTGTATGCATGCATGGATATAAAGGACATGCACAGGTGGCCATTTAGAATTAAAACACTTGGCAGCCTAACTGTGAATTCTCTACAAACTTGTGCGTGTATGTGTGTACACACATTAATAGTGTGTGCATACTTACAGAGAATTCACACTTTGGTTACCTGTTTCTTTGAAATCTAGGAAGTCATGTGTACCTGGTGTGGGGCTGAAAGTAAGTGCGACTGCCAAAGGTTAATGGTTCACACCAAAGACAACGCAAAAATGCTTACTGCTGTCTAATGAAGTCTCACATGACATTACTTCTTAGTTCTCTTTCAGGAGAATAAACAGATTAAAAATAGAAACGTAATAGAAAACAAAATGAGGCTTTGTAGCCTCTTCAAGTGATTTCTCAGTCGGCTGACACATACATAAACATAGTCCTCTCTTCACACATCTTTCTCCATCAAGTTCCTCTACAACTGCACAATGCCATTTTTAAAAGGAAGAGTCCCACTTCTTACCAAAAAAAGATCGCTACAGCAGAAGCACACACCTAAGAGACACTTCACACTGAACTGAGAGACTTGCTGAAAACCTGCAGAATAGTGTCAGTCATGAAGAGAAATGCAAAATGATTACACTTTCTTTTGTGTATGACGTAGTTTAGCAACAAGAGAACATTTCTAAATTGCCTGCTTTCTTACTTTTAACATGGACAGTAATTCTTTGTACATTTTAAGCACGTTCACTGATATTTTTCAACTGACAGACAAGAAGATACCGCACCACAGGTGTTTGCAAACAGGTTTGGTTTTTTGACATAAATGCCTCCTGACAACACTCTTGACCAACAGGAAGATTGTCAGAAAAGTAGCAGAAACTCCTTCTGACAAGTCTTCTGAGCCGAGTCCTCAACAGATAATACAACAAGGAGAAAAAATCATCTAAATTGTATTTGTTCTAACTTACTTTTATGCCCTTTCTTTAAAATGTGAGAACCATTTTTCTCTTTACCTCTCTTCCAATTAGAAAAAAGGACAAAACATCACACAACTCCGTGAGGATCATTTCCTTCCATTATTTACACTTAGTGGAGTATTTGCTGCATGTACGTTAAGCACTGAAGGTGTAATTCAGAAGAGCAAATTCCCTACTCATAGAGTCTTCAGTGTAATGACAGGGATACTCAGAACATCTAAACTAGCTGATGATCCTATATTTGCATTCTTCAATTTCTGCGAGCCAGCCCTCAGTGTTTCTGTATCAGCAAAGTCTAGCAGGCTTATCGTATCATCCTCCTTCCACAAAAATTAAACTGCAATTTAATTTACTACAATAGACCTCAAATCCACTAGGAAATTTATGCCCATACCACAGTATATAATCTGATTAATAAAATGTTACAGGATTGCAGCATGCAAGGACTTTATTCAAGCAAGTTCAGTCTCAAGCACACCCTTAAGTCTGTCCCGATTCTGCACCGTATATACTCAAGCCCAACTGATACCCAGGAGGTTTAAATACATACTTAAATTCTTTATGAAAAGAACTTGAGGGAAAAGGCATTATTTAAATCTAAGATGAATTATTCTTCAGTTCAGCCTGTGTTCCTAGGGGTTTGATTGGGATAGTTGCCAGCTCCATGTTGAAAAAATCACACTACTTTTAAACCCAAAAAGCCCCTTCTAGGTATATTCAAGAAAGAGCTGTTGTCATCTTGGTACACATCTTAGGAAGAGGAAGTGTACATACACCAGCAGAAAACCACCTTTGGTAGGTCTGCCTTGCACCTCTGCTAAGGGGCTATGCTCTCAGAGCTCTGCTGCCCTAGTTGTAGAGCACGGACTCCATAGGAGTAGGCTAAAGCACAGCATTTCACTTCGATTTAGCAAAAAGAAGGGGACAGATGCATGTGCTAAGTCCTGAAGAAATTCTGGTCAATGCTGGAAAAAAGAAATCCACAAGGATAAAGAGATAAAATCAGCCCCATTCAAACTGCGTAATGAAAATCTGGATTAGTGCTTTATACAGGAAGACAGAATTTAGCATCTTCTCTCTCAAGGCACCACTGAGTACAAATGAGATCAAACTATAAAAGGTTCAGCCAGGTCACATTTTGAATTTAGATTGATCTTGTTTGGTTGGCTTTAATAATAATTGTCTCTGAGGTGCCCTGGAAAGATCCTCAAAGACTTCATGTGCATTCATTCCCTTATCATTTTGCTTTTGCAGTTTTCTTAAAGGAAACTCACTTGCAAAATTTATGCTGTGTAACTTATCTGCTAGGCTTTTATAGCATGTGCTTCCCAACAGCCTTCAAGCACTTGAATCAAAGATTGTGTAAAAATGAGCAAATAATTGTAGCTTTCAGTTTCTTAGATTTTGTTAAGACTGTAGCCTGAAATCAAAAAAGAAACCACTCTAAAATCCCGTATAAATATAAATCAGCCTCTGCTTAAGCCCCAGTTAAACCAGGCTTCTAAGTTGCATTTTAGTGACTCTTTCCTCAGCAAAGCAGTCAGTCACATGCTCAATAATACAGGTAAGTCCCAGTAATAATATACTTAAGTCCAAATGAAATATTAGTTAAGTTCAAATGAAATCAGTGTGGTTTAAAAACCAGCATTTAAAACTTAGTGCATATTATAGCATTTTATTAAATATAGCTGATCAGCTGAAACAGATTTCTCTTCTAAATAAATACAGTTTGGCTTATATGTTATTTACAGGCAGCTCACATAAGCAGTAGCTATGGAAAACTCTATTTCTATTAATATCACTAGTTATTATTAGTATCACTAATGAGTTAAATAGTTAAAAACCTGCATTATATAAACATGAGGTATTGTCATTCAGATTTAAATGAAATCAGTTTCATAATTTTATAGTTCTTTGCAAGCTTTTTTCCTTCAAATAACCTCTAGCCTAAGAACCTGGTAAAACTGTGCTTGCAGAGATGCCATAAATCAAACACTGCAGAAAGCTAGAGCAGGGATGTATGAAAAAATGCATACCCTGAAGGAGATCTCTGATCCCAAACAAAAACCTCTTAAATATTTCTAGAGTGTGAGTTTTGGCCAGATGTGCAGAAAAGATGCTCCTGATTTTCTCTGAGCTGCTCTCTTCTCAAAAGCCAAATCAAACCAATCAAAAAAGTCTTATTTGGAATCAAATTTGGATTTGGTTCAGGCATGGCTGAGCACCTGCCAGAACCCTGTTACAAACCACATTATTTTTTAATAAATGAAAGATAAAATATTTATTCCATCTTTTCCTAGAGCTGTCAGTTGCACTGAGTACCTGCTGGATGACCCGAAACTCAAAGAGATGGTGATATCGTATTCTCAGACCTGAAGGCAGAGAGGTGGAGCTGCAGAAATTGCAATCTTGCCACAGAAATAAAACACAGAAAAGCCTGGACAACGTTTCTAAGCAAATGGACCGTATGCATTATTCTGTGTGACACCTGCTGTTCCATTAAAGTCTAATAAAGCCAGTTCAGAGGAACTTCTGTCCCATGTCACAGAGGCTCTCTAAGCTGGTACTTTTTAGTACTCAAAAATTTAAATACTGTATTAGCACATTTAGTGGATGTTCCCTGATTGGTAGCTAGCTGTAGATCACTGGTGATTTCAAGAACAGGCAAGCCTGGTTGCGACTTTGTTTTAAGACAACATATCCACAGGACGGGGAAGAATATACCCTTCACGAGCCCCTACACAAGCAAATACAGCACACCTCAAGAGCCAAATCTCTTATCTTAGGCTCTCAAAGACTACTTTGGTTTAAAGGACTCAGTGCCAGGCCCTGGTCAGGAGACCTTTCCTAACCCATTAACTGCAGCACTCAGTGTTCAAACAAAGCCTGCAATGATCACGCAAGGTTCATTACCATTAAAGAGTTTCCAAGTGCCCAAAGGGTCAGAGAAGCTATGGAGAAGCGTAGCCTGTGCAGCGTACTGATTTCCACAAACTTCCACAGTGTAGGATCCTACCAGTTCCTTTTCCCCTCCCTTTCAGGTCACAAAGCTCGGCAAGCCGAGGCAGGTGGGCGAGGGCCAGTTATCTGTCTGGGCAGAAGAGAGAGCGGATCTGACCGCAATGGAGTGAGCTGTACCTGCAGCCACAACCGGCGTAATGGAGAAGAGACTCAAGGACAGGTCTGAGTTGCTAGCGCGTGCTGAAGTCACCGTCATCCCTCACAGATTAAAGCTATTGCTGCTAAGCCAGAAGAGCTGTCAGAGAGAGTAGGATTGAAAAATGGGTCTCATTTACACTGGAAAATGAGTGCAGTACAGAGACCCAACCCTGCTCCCCCCGCTCCAATCTAGTGGATACCCAATCGGAGATGTGTATAGATACACCAGTTCAGATCTGAAATCCATAGTGTCATGCTGATGCAGTGGGGCTTATTGGCTTGGGTGGCTACATCGCTTCTTAATCCAATCTCTCTTAAACCTATATGTCTCCACATTATGGGTTAGTTGGACAGAACTGGCAGCTGCTGCTATGTACCAGAAGATAGGGAAAAGGAGGAAATTATCCCAGCTCTTACAGTTGGCTAGCAGCAAAATGAGAGGAGAAGCCAAACCCCATTGGAGAGCCACTCTCTGAACTGTACTTTCTCCAACATACCATTTAAGTCAATCTGGTACGACTCTTGCGAAAAGAAATGCTTATTCTGCAACTGCTACTAGGAATGCAAGAGTTAATAAACAAACTGGTGGGTAGCGAACTATCACACAGGTGATAAGTGGAGCTAAAGAGCATCAGGAAACATTTGGAGAGTTCAGAAACAACAAAAAAGTTTCTCTTAAAGAATGTCTGATGACAGCAATATTTGGGAACAGTAAAAATAGTAAGAAAGCAATTCAGAAAAGGCTGGAAGGTCCTGTGGATGGATAAAGTGGGGACGCCTCTGAATTTTACAGTACAATCCAAGTAGAGTGAGCAAAGGTCCAGCATGGTGTTTTGGCACTGGAAATTGGCATATTCATTTCACTCTGAACATCATTAAAAACCAAAGCAAAACAAAAAATTCTATCCTGAAATTACCTTAAAAGCTAGGTCTACTGCCAGCCACAGTACTTTGGAGCTGAAGGCCTCCAGGTGGGGACCTACCACACAAGCTCAGAGCTCCAAAGAATCCTGGGACTTCCAGGATCCAAGGCTTACGGCAAATCCCATCTGAGGAAAATGTCAATCTGAACCATAACTTTTTAATGTGAATCGTAACACATTCACTTTGAGAGGAGCAAAAAGCTTCTCTGAAACAAGACTGCCATTTTGAGCCCCACCAGCCTAATTGGAGACAGTTCCAAAGGCTGCATTATTCTGAATACTGTGCTCTTGTGCTACAATTTATATGATGCCTGGAGCATTGCACTGCACAAAAAACCCCATACAAAGCTATGTGATCCCCTTAAGAGAGAGACTGTTTATTATCTGCAATGACTTTTTTAATCACGAACTTCAAGATTGTTTATTATCTGCAGTGTCTTTTTTAATCAGTAGTAAGACTTCCAGTTGACTAACACTAGGGTAAAGGAGAGAAAAGTGGGCAAAAAGAAAAATTGCACAGGGTAGCACAACCCATCGTTGTACAACTTTGCGCTTCTCACATAATACTTCTCACATAAAGATTTCCCTTTACAAACATTAATCAGCAGGATTTGCTCTTGCTTTTAAGTGTACAGAACTGGAAGGAAATTAGCAGACTGTGATGTAATTTTAATTGCATTAATATGCAATAAAAGTATGTTCTTGGCAGAAAATGCTATTACTATACTACTTATGGGTTTAAATATTAAATACAACTCTCTTCTTCAGAGCTCCTCTTCTAATTACACGTTTTGTTTTCTACCATATATTTGTCTTCCTAAAAGCATTTTGGAAACTAATGACAACTTTCAGGTTGGCTGAATTCCATTCTTTTTAATACAGCCAAGTGAGATTTAATTTGAAATCTGACATCACCTTAAAATATTAATAAGATCAGGGTAGTTTTACAGTGTATATTAATCTCTATGATTGAAAGGAGCTCGACAAAGTTGGTGCTTTATGTATCTTAAAGTGTAAAAAAATTATGCGCAAGAATCATATCAATATGCAGATGCATCTAAATCCCCTGTTAATAGAGAAACAAGAATAACACAGATCAGACCGAGGAGCTAAAATGCAGATTTTGTTGCCAATTATCATCAAAGCCAGCAACTCCTTGAAACCTACCCAAAGGGACACGGTTCCTGGAACTCCCTATGAGAGAGAAAGGATGTTATGTCATCCCATAGGGATGTTGTGCCCTACCACCCAACTCCTGCAGCAGCTCCATGCACACAGCTATTGCCATGCCACACCTTCAACATCACCTTCCTTGCTGTCAAAAATTAGAGCTGGCCAAAGCCATCCTCATTAGGTATATGGTGTGTAATCAACTGAACTGTTGGCAACTCTCTTCCTGGGGAAACGGTGACATTTCCAAATGGCCCTCCTATTTGAACCCTTTCATTCCCATTAAACTTCATTTCAGTGGCTTGTACCATGGTGGACCAGCAGTTGAGAAAACATTGTTAAAGTTGTGGCACAATAGCTGTTAAGTCTGAGGAGATGTTAAGCTCCTTTTTGAATAGTACAAGTTTGAACAATAGGAGCCACCACATAAAAGCAGAGCCTGCGTGCAGGAGCAGCAATGTGAGGGTGGATGGAACTTCTCTGAATGGCTGAAAGAAAAGGTGAAAAATGGGTTTTGCTTGGGTGGAATCGTGCATGTGAACACTTACCGCCAGAAAACAACACTGAAACCAAGAAAGGGCAGAAAGCCTGGGACATCCATGGAAACACTTACATATCATGACCCCAAGAGGGAAGAGGAGCTGAAACACAGCTTTCTTTCCTAGAGTGCCAATACAGAGAGAGCAGAGTTTTGGAATCTGAAAGAAGGAAATGCCTGCTATGATATGATTCCTAGTGAGTCTCATGAAAGCAAACTTGGCATACATTTTTTCACAGAAGCAAGACCAGATCAAAAATGTACAACTCTTTCACAGGTTTTTTTTTTTCAGGACAACAGATACCAACAATGCATAACCTTAGAACTGCAATAGCGACAGACACTGCGATGCACTCAGTGCAATGGCAAGAGATGAGAAATCCTGAGACCAGCAGGGTCAGAACTCAGTTCTATATTAATTATATTAACCACATACTGTGATGATCCAAGCCATCTTTGGAGACAACAGTGCTGCTTACTGGTTACAAAGCAGCGTAAAAGTTGTGATTTGAACACGGTAACCAGATTAGTAGGAGTTTGCAGGGTCTTCTCTCAATTTCTGGAAGGTGGATATAGCTTCTTTGCCTGAGCAAAACAGAAAGTTGTATTTCTCAGAAGCTCATAAGTTATCAGTAAAACTGTACCAGTGCCCCTGTACTGGGTTTGTGTGGCAAGGTTTTGGTAGCGGGGCGGCTACAGGGATAGCTTCTGTGAGAAGCTGCTGGAAGCTTCCCCTATGTCTGACAGAGCCAATGCCAGCCAGCTCCAAGACGGACCCGCTGCTGGCCAAGGCCAAGCCCATCAGCGACGGTGGTAGCGCCTCTGTGATAAAGTATTTAAGAAGGGAAAAAAGTTGCTGCTGCAACAGCAATTGCCGCCAGAGAGGGGAGTGAGAATATGAGAGAGAAACAACTCTGCAGACACCAAGGTCAGTGAAGAAGAAGGGGGAGGAGATACTCCAGGCGCCAGAACAGAGATTCTTCTGCAGCCCATGGAGGTTAATGGTGGAGCAGATATCCACCTGCAGCCCGTGGAGGACCTCACACCAGAGCAGGTGGATGCCCAAAGGACTCTGTGATCACATGGGAAGCCCACACTGGAGCAGGCTCCTGGCAGGACCTGTGGACCCATGGAGAGAGGAGCTGATGCTGGAGCATGTTTGCTGGCAGGACTTGTGACTCTGGGGGGGACCCACGCTGGAGCAGGCTGTTCCTGAAGGACTGCACCCTGTGGAAGGGACCCACGTGAAGAACTGCAGCCCGTGGGAAGGACTCACGTGGGAGAAGTTCATGAAGGACTGACTCCCATGGGAGGGACCCCACGCTGGATCAGGGGAAGAGTGTGAGGAGGAAGGAGCAGCAGAGACAACGTGTGATGAACTGACCAAAGCCCCCATTCCCCGAACCCCTGTGCCGCTCAGCGCGGGAAGAGGTAGAGAAAATCGGGAGTGAAGTTGAGACTGGGAAGAAGGGAGGCGCAGTAGGAAGGTGTTTTTAAGATTTGGTTTTATTTCTCATTATCCTACTCTGATTTGATTGGTAATAAATTAAATTTTTTTCCCCAAGTCGAGTCTGTTTTGCCCATGATGGTAATTGGTGAGTGATCTCTCCCTGTCCTTATCTCAACCCCGGAGTCTTTCGTTATGTTTTCTCTCCCCATCCAGCTGAGGAGGGGAGTGATAGAGCGGCTTTGGTGGGCACCTGGTGTTCAGCCAGGGTCAACCCACCACAGCCCCTCATCATGCTTAATTTCAATATCATACACAGCAGTACTGAAGTTTCATCTCCCCAGTCCTAAAGTCCTTGCAACAAGATGATGAAACATACTCTGAACTAACCCACAAAAGGAAAACCATAATGCTTCCCATGTTACACATCCTACTCCTCCTACAAGAACCTTCATAATGAAGCACTCCGTTGTAACCATCTTTATTCTCTCGTTATTATTCCTACTTCTGATTCCGCCTCATTTTTGTCACTCAAAGAATAGACAGCAAATTAGTCTGTGTGAAAAAGACTAGAGAAAGTATAGCACGGTGCCCATTATTACCACTGAAAACTGCTAATTGTGCAACAGTTCTGAAGGCGAATTATTTCAAATATCAGATTTACAAAAAAGTAAACAAATCCAGACTCTGCGCTAGCTCAAATTCCAAGTACCATCACATGCAGTGATGACACAAAGGATCAGAAATTCCAGTAGAAAAGCAGAGAGTGGATTAGATACAGCCAACAAAAGATGATTAGCAAACCTCATTTGTTCTTGAATCTCATTTTTTCTTTTTTTTTCTTTTGATGGGAAATCATGGGGGGGAAAAAAAAACCAACAGCTGGTTGCCCACTGTTGACAATTGCTGGTTCAAACACCTGAATTATTGTGGTTACTTTAAAGGTACTAATTGCCTAATTTATTACACAATTATTCACTTTTTTCCTCTTGAAAAAATTCTTAGAGACATTTTCATGCGAACTTGTAAGCATCCTTCAAAATTTTTCATGTATCACTTCATTCTTGACATTTTTACCCATGTTATTGTCAACATTTTTTGCCTGCCAGAAAAAGGGAAAAGGAAACAGGTCTTGGTATGTTAAAATGCTTCAGTGGTACCAAATCCTTCCTTGCAAGAGTAAAATCAATTCAGAATTACCCTAATTGCCCAAAGAAAGTAAAATGCCACATTACTTCTTCCTTGCACGTGTTGCACATAAGCAAGAGATCCGAATTTAGAAATCTTGCCGGCAACCTTTCTCTCCAACATTTTCTGTTATCTGACTAGCTGAAGTTCATATAAAGTTTATTGCCTTAATATTTGATAATGTAGTTTTCCGGCTTACTGTTTTGAAAGTGGGAAAGTAAAGGTACTTGGTCTTAAGAAAATCACTGCACTAAGCATGCTATTGCCACTAGATGCATAAGAAAAGACAGCACAGACCTCATTAATTTCAACTAGATACATACCAATGGACAGAATGTGAAAGAGTGAGACTGTATAGAAAGAAGATGACAGTTACTCATGCAACCTCCACTTTATGAATTTTTGCATTAAAAAAAGCACAGCTTAGCTGATCACTTGTAGAAAACAGAATATATTGGAGATGGATGAGAGGACACCGCTGATTTAACACCTCCCCTTTCTAGTTAACAACAGTGATAATTAATTGATATTAGTTGTTCAGTTTTGACAAAAGCTTTCTGCAGATGTTTATCAGACAGAAGCAGATAATTCATTTGTTTTATCTAGCACGATTCTCAGTTTAGCTCACCAAAGCCAAAGATACTAGTATCCATCCTAGAATGCGATTTGCTATCTAAAAGCAACAAATCTATCTCTAAGCATCAGATTCTTTTCTATGGAGAACTTGAAAAGGTTAAATCAGCTGAAATAAAGACAGTAAGGATTCTCATCTTTCACTCCACCTGCTTTTGTCATTTACATGACTTTTTATTGAAGATAAACTATATATGTTAAGGAGCAACTATATATACTAAGGAGAAAACAGGTTCAGCATTGAATGCCTCCTTCGAAATATGTGATCTGGCATCAAATACACAAGATCAGTTTCTAGAAGCATAAGACAGTTATGTGCAAAACTGGATGATCCCCAGAAATTGTACTGCAAACATTACTTAAGTGTGTGTTTTATAATAAAAACGGCTTGTAGTCAGAACCAACTATTTTAACTGTATCATTACAGATATTTTCACGGGGCCTGTAAGACTGTCTACACAGAGGTGCTCAGGAAAGTAACGGTGACTCTTGACGAGCCAGGAAACTGTCTGTGAAAGCGAAAGCATCTCTAACAGTTTGTCTACAGGGAAGAATGGTCTATGCCCAACGCCACCATTTTTGGTTCCCATCAGTGCACTATCACTCATGACAGCACTAAAGAATGTGCTCAGCAGAAACACATCTTTTTGAGCAGAGATGTCTTCCTGAACGGAGACCCAAAGCCATACACACAGGTAGGAGCCGAAGTCCCACTGAAATTAAGATCTAGGTTTGTGAATCTTTATGCCAAGGGCTGTTCTGGTTTGTGAAGCTACCATGAAGCTAGAGAGAGCCAAGTGCAAGAGCTCTGCAAGGCTAGAAGTGCACAACACCCTCATTGCAGACAGGCCTACATCTATAATCAGTGCCAACTAATTTAGCTCTGACCACAACAGAGCAAGGACTGCTGAACATCGGGGCCAAAGAGCTGTCTAAGTAATCACTGTAGTCCTGTTTTGCCTGAGAAAAAAAAGTGTATGTTGTCCTATGTATTCATCCACCTGTACGTCCATTTAAACTTTTAGTACTTTAAAAGTAAATGCCTGTACTCATCAAATGTAAATATTCTTAATACAGGGAGTTTATTTTAAGGCAATATTTAAAACTACAAATTTTGTTAAACTAGGAAACAATTAAAAACCCTGGGAAAAAAGTGCTATAAGATTATGCATTTAACAGAACCCATCTGTTTCCAAAAGTATGCATATACAGTATTAAAAAAGATACTTTCTCCCTCAGGAATATGAATATGTATAATTAGATGTTCTCTGTGAGTGAGAAGTAGTAATTAATTCAGTGTTAAACATCACAACCTATTACTTGAACTCCATGGCAACCAACATTGCCAAAAGAGAAAATGAAATTTCAAAGCCTATTTTTAAATTATTACAGTTACACATTTCCTAAAATTTCAAAGCAAGCTTGTACTATTTTTGGATACAGACAATTTAAGTTAACTTCTCTAATTGGTAAAAGATCGAAGAGACAACTAATGATTTTTGTTTTTCTTTTAAAAAAGGCTTGATGGCAGTGAATTACTGCTTCCATGATACTCAGGGGTTTGAAGGCAGAGAAGAGGAAAGGTAGCCGACATTCACAGTAGTCACACTGTGGTATGCACAGCACTCCTAGGGATGTAATCCCACTGTTTCTCACAGTTTCAGACCCATTGCTCTCACTGACTGGGCCACCACACCTTAATGCTCGAACCAGTGATTTTTACCCTTGAACTCACTACGGATGAAGGTAGGCTGAGGAATGCCACTGCAAATCAGCATATCTCCAAAATCTGAACAGCCTGGTTTAAACTTGGATGTTTGTTCCTTTGCATTTTCTTCCTACCCAAACAAAGCCAACAGGGACTACAACAGAGTTCACAATCTTTGGCTTAGGAAAGTGGGAACAGCAAAATAAAAACCAATGGCATTCGGGAAAGCAATTTCCAGCACACCCAGAGATGTGACTACAGATCCCTAGGAATGCATGAAGAGTGACATTTTGTTAGAGAAAAAATAGTAATGTCAGAAACACAAATCATCCTGTGGGTGGAGATAAGATAGCAAACGTAGCTAGAAGATGGATTTGACTATGCCCTGAACACATCCTGTACCTTAAATTCAAGACAGTTTAAAAGCACCAGGTCAGTCTGTTAAGGACAGGTAAAAAGTACAGTATGAGCTGATATTTTCAAAGTCAGGAAAGACAAGGCCACAGTCAGATGCAATTAACAAAGGCCATCAAGATTAACAAGAAAGTGTCCTACAAGTATTTTAATAGAAGAAGAAAACCAACAAAAGTGTCAGTCTACTACTCAGTCAAACTGGGACCTTGCTTAGGGATATCAGCTGGAAAGCTGAAATTTGGAATGCCTTTTTTTGCATCATCATTTCATTAAACATCAATCAGCTCTCATAATTAATACCAGCTAGAGATGGTGAGACATCAATCTCTAATCAGGAAAGAAAAGGATTAGAGAATACCTTGGTAAATCAGACATTTTCAGCTTGGTCTGACCGTTCTTGAAGAGCTGCTGGATGAGCTGTTGGCATTTATCTTGGAAGTTCCCTGGGATACAGTGAGTTACCAGAAGACTGCAAAATGGCAAACAATAAAAAGGAGGAGCCACAGACCTATAAACCCAACAGCTTAGCTTCAATTCCCAGAACTGTAACAGAATAAATAATCAAACTACTTGTAAATACTTAGAAAAAACAAGATGATGAATAACAGACAGCATGGATTTGTCAGGAAGGAGCTCCATCAAACCAATCTAATTTCCTTCTGTGACAGGATAATGGCCTTTGGGGATAGAGAAAAAACAGTAGCTGTCATATTGCTTTACTTAAGTAAGTTTGATTTCATGTGAAATTCTCTTAAACAAGGTGGAAATATTAGGAGGCTCTAGAAATGGTTGGAAAAGGCTACTCGGAAAGAAAACATACATGGCTCATCATAATTAAACAGAGATGCATGCATTCAGTGATATTCCGCAGGGAAGTGTCCTAGCTCTGGCATTACTGAATATTTTTCTTAATGAACTGAAGGATGGGGGAAAAAAAAAGGTTGTTAAACAGCACTCAGCTGGGAGGGACTTTAAGTATGTTGGAGGCAGGATTTCAAACTATCTTGGCAAACTGGAGAATAGGCTGAAAACAGTCAGTGCATGTTCTGCTTGTGAGAAGTATAATGTTCTATACCTCAGCAGGAGCAAGTCAGGGAATACCTGGCTGCAGGGAAGGCAATCTGTAGATCAGCAATGGACACATGACAACTGTTCCATCACGCTGTTGGGAAGAAGACAATCTTTTTACAGCAGTGTATGAGGAGAAGTACTGCTTGTGAGATGCACAAAGTAAATCTTTCCACTCGACTTTACCGGCTGGAGTACCTGCTCAGGTTGGGGCATTGCATTTCAAAACAGGAATGACCATCTAAAGCATGCCCACAGGCAGAATACTGAAGAATGATCATAGGTTTGGAAAAAATGACTTGAGGAAAGACTGAACAAATTGGGCTTGCTGTCCTGAAAAGATTGACAAAAATTTACAAACAGCTGAAGAGAAGGAAAAAGTCTGTTGTTCATGCTCAGAGGATTTAAGTGCTGAAACTGCAAAAAACAAAACTAAGGTTAGACGCAATGGAAATTATAATGAAACAAGCTTAAGGAGTAACACAGTGCTAGAATAGGATGCCTGGGGAAGCTCTGGAGTCTCCATCACTGGAGGTCTTGAGGGAGAGGTGAGACATACATCTGCTTTTAGAGCACGGAAAATGGACAAGGTCCTCAGCTCCTTCCAGTTCTGTTAAGGACACACAAAGGATCCTTTGCAAGGGGGAATAATGGGGAGAGGTATCCAGGAAAGAACGAAATCTGGATGACCTTTTGAAACTACTCAGTATCAGACATGTCTCTATCCTTACCCGAACGTGGAAGGAAGGGGCACAACGGTACTGCAAAAAGAAGTGCTTTCTTTAACACACAACTAAGGCTAAACCAGGCAGTGCTGGGCGCCTCAGTGATGCCTACTGCTACAGTCAAAGCACGTTTTGTGTGTCAGAGATTGCCAGATTAGGTTTCCCTTAAGAATCAGACACAGTCAGAGAGAGGAATTTCATTAGACACAGGCAACAGGTGAGTATCCGAATGAATAAAATGCTCAGTTACCAGGGAGCTCACTCCATCTGCTGGATTGCTGATTCTGCTTCCTGAGCAAGCACTGCCTAACGGCAGAAGCTTCTGCCTGCAGTGATCTGAAGGTATTAACAATGCACTCCTGGCCCAAAAAGGCAGCTCTTAGGTCAAGTTCTCATTGCGCTTCTGTTCCTTCTATTATTTCTCAATAAAGTTTAAAAGACAATTTTCCCTTCCATGTCACAACATCCATTTTCTCAAAGAAGAAAAGACATCTGACAGTAATTGGACAAGAGTCTGAGTTCCTCCAGCAGGTTACTGGATGGGATGAGATATTATGGAGCTAGGCAAAACTTCTGCCGATTTCCCTCTCAAGCAGATCTAAGAATAAAAAGTTGCAGTAATTAGTCAGGTATTTGCATTCTGCTCAAAAGTGAGACTTCACAAATAAATCTTACCAGCAGAGGTTTAAAAGACTGATCAGCATTCTCTCCTTTTTCTGAGATGAAGCCATTTGGGGAAACTGGGGTTGAAAGTAATTACATTATGGGTGCACTTCATATACTAGTGAAACAACAAAGCATACTGATCTGCAACTTACTGATACTCCAAGGCTGCTCCTCAGCCGATAGAAAATGGCCTGGAGCTGCTCGCTGCAGGGGAGCTATGCAAGTTTACACTGCTGATGATTTGCATTTACATTTTCATTACACTACTGAGGAAAGGAATCTCCAAAGTCTTTATGGGAGTAATCAATCAAAGAGCACACCTGCTGAAAATGCTAAGACACTGCAGTGGTTGATACTGTACTGAAAAGGAGTCAGTGAAACACTCATCCATGTATGTCATTTGTGCCATGATCAGCATTTTTTATGCTTTTGTACCCAATCTTCTCTCAGAGTTTATAGAGTAGGCAATACATCCAAAGTGGCTAATCTCTTGATGGTTAATCCCATTGAAAATATTTTCATATAAATGAAATGCATTGTGCCCACAGGGAGATACCATTAAAATTTACTACCCAAGATTTCATTTATTGTTACTCATTGAGGTATCCTGCGGAAAGATAAATAATACCACTGTCAACAAAGTGTTTTAAAAAACCACCAAAAAACCAGGAGAAGCAAATGGAAAATGCTGCAGTGCAGCGTCTAGCACTCTCCTGGCAGTGCTGGGGAGAGACAAGTACGGCAGTATGAGAACACCACCAGGTGAAGTGAGATGAAACCAGTGGGGTATGTCATGAAGATTTTAACACCACTGCTTCTGATGCTTATTCTTCCATACCTATGACTGGCTAAATAACAGTGACCATGCTTTTTTCCCAAAGCAGGAAGAAGAAAGCCTTAAGTATATAACTGGAGAATAAGTGCTGCACGCAATAAATAGGCCAGTTTGAGAGTGACACTCAAAGGTAACATCTTTTTCGTGGTCCCTGAGCTTAAATATTTCTGACCAAAGAGCAGTGCGCTCTCTATGAGAGGCTGCCACTTCTATGACACAAACCATTGCTTTCATAAGTGGATCCTAGCTTTCAGTTATCCACTGCTACATGAGCATTTAATTGGTGTGACTCAAGTTAATTTTAAGAAAAGATCTTATAACATCAATAAGATGTCCTGTAATATAATGCCGTGAATTCAAAAACATAATAAAAAATACACTGGATGTTTTGCAGTCATATCCCTGGCCCTCAAGAATTCTTCCCCAAAAATGCTACTTCAACTCTTACTGCTTGATTTTTCACTCACTTGGGCAGTTCGGGTGTTTCGGAAGCCTGTGCTACACAGTCTGAGCAGCCGAGCCTTTAAATCAAGAAGAGGCCATTGCATGTACCACAAAGGCAATCAGATCATACAGCTCCTACTCTTTCTAGTCACAAGATTTATTCTGTTTATACCATTCTTTCTCTTACCATGTTGAAGAAATAACTCCAAATAATTAAAACAAAAAGAGTTTGTAAACATTGTGCACATGAAGGATACAGATAAAAAACTCAGAAAAGCCAGGGCAGGCTTAAAAATCTTACTAAAAATCTCACCAAGAACACATTTTCTTGAAATATTATTTCTCTCAAAAAATCACAAGGGCCCTGCATTTTAATGCATGTCTCTCAAACAGTTCCTGATTCCCCAAATCAGTTTGAGGGCTATTTTAAGGTTAATTTGATATTCTACTGCTACTTAATGACCACCTGGCAATTTGGCAGGAGTGTCTGAAGCAATAAAGCCATTTCTGAAGTCAGGGGAAAAAAAAAAGAATTTTTTTGGGGGAAAATACTCCTCAGAAGAAAGATAAAAATTATATTAAGTTTCTGTTTTCTCCCTGAAACTAAAGGATACTGATGGTGTGGGGTACATAATAAAAAGACGTCCATTATCATATCACACATTCTTCAGATTCTTTCTTTTTTTGTTCTGAAATACCATGCTACAAGGTGTAGAAATAAGTGACATTTGCGTAAAAGAAAATACCTCTTGCTGAAAAAAGCACTGAGAATATCACAGATGGGGGGAAAAAATACACCGATTTAATCCTGTTTGAAAAGTAATTTTTCAGTTCTTTCTTCCAAAGATGATGCCTCAAGCCACAGAAGGCAGGAACCCTGTGTCTGCAGGGGTGGGATTTATCCTGAGATTTAAGATAGCTCAATTTAATGTGTATGCGTGAGCTAGATGTCTAACCTTTCCATTATGGCCAATGGAGACTAGCAGAGCTGGAAAGGCCAGAGAGCCATCACTTCAGCTGAGCAGCTATCGGGCATCTGTCCTTTAGGATGAGATGGATCTGCATCTCCTTGCTTCCAGGTCCGGAGAAGGCAGGGGAGGAATACAGTCAAGCCCAGTCAGAATAAAACAAACCCAAACAGCTATCAGCTACACAGGAACCCCATGGCTGTTCAAAATCACCTGCTGTCACAGCCTTGTCCCTTTCTGCAAGCACCTCTTGATCAACTTGGGAGGACTTTGGTCAGTTTTAACCAAAGGGAAGTGACTTCCTACAAGTTTGATGAAAATTAGAGACTTGTGTTAGCACTCTCAGAGTCCAGAGTAGCAGAGACGTAAGTATTTGGTTTTCTTTTTGTTAGTATTTCCATTTGACATGATGCAGAATTAGTATCTCCCCTCACATAGCAGGAAAAAATTCAAATGGGAGAACACCAGATAAAATGCTCAGCATTTGCTGATGTGCAATAGTGTTATTGCATATT
Source organism: Fulmarus glacialis (assembly GCF_000690835.1). NCBI lineage: Eukaryota > Metazoa > Chordata > Aves > Procellariiformes > Procellariidae > Fulmarus > Fulmarus glacialis. The sequence continues at coordinate 35,626 of NW_009215003.1, forward strand.
AACTATGTTTATGTAACACTGTCACACAGCTTAAATACACACACCCCCCCCCCTTGCATTAGAAAAGCATTATTAAAGTTACTACATGAAACACACTTCTCTGCTTCTCAGGGTTGCCTGTACAACCCTAATTTTGGCCCTTTTGTCCATATGCATTATGATACAGTTATTAATTACATGTTCACATCCCCTTTTTTCCTACCTAGCCTTTGGCTCATTCAACACACAGAATAGATGATGCTCACTTAACAAGCAGCTATTTGTCTTCTTCCTTTCTTCTTGTTGTACCATGTGTGACCCCTTATCTTATTCACTGTATATGATTCAAACTGGGCTCTCAAAGCAGCATTATCAACTTCATGGGATTTTCTGAGCTGTGTATCACAATGGTTTATAAGTTTTCTACCACAGTGACAAGTTTATCCACTAAAATCTAAGAAATCTTGATTAAACATAAGCTTATGGTTTAAAACATGCTTATTAGTTTGCTAAATATGTGCAGATTTTCCTGGAGACTGCAATGGGCATCCCCTTCACAAAACTGCAGGTGGGAGGCACTACCTCTACCCAAAAAAGTGAATGCATCTTTGAATACAGGCAGTACAACATACTGCATCATTAATTCCCCCTAATGTAAGGTCTGATGAAAGCACAGATGCAGGCAAGGTCACTACGTTTAGTCCTGTGCAGGTTACATCATGGGTACGTGGCTCAAGTTTGATTCTGAATGCTGGCTTCCTAACAACATTATTTTGCCCTAGCCTAGTCATTAAATGGTTGAGCTTTTTTGGCCCAAATTTTCACAAGAAATAATTCATCAGAAGGCTTATCCCTGTCTTGTAATATGTTAACCCAAACAGAAGCAGTTTGGCAAAATCATAAGCAACTGAAAACAAGTTTTTAGCATGGAAGCATCAAAAGGTGTTTATAGTCCTAGTGGTACTTTTGTTAATATAGGAGCGTGCTTTTACGGTTCTTGGTAAGCTGATTACAGTATAGTATTACACTAAAGCACTGTGGTGGACTGAACTGTGAAGCCTTCTTGGCACAGAAGCACCAATATCTAACCCAAGTGGTGTTCACCTTGTCAAATTAGAAATTGAACAGCTGCTGCTGAGGACAGCAAAGGCAAAGGGAAGAGCAGACCACAGGAAAGCATGACACTCAGAGAGCCGAGAATAAAAAGGCAAAGCAAAAATCATTTCTGGGTAAAGATGCCAGCTATTACCAAAGCTTGCTTGACTGAAAGACTAGCCAAGTGAGGAGCTGAAATTTGCTCATCCTTTGCCTCACTAAGCTGAAGTCTGTAAAAAATTGCAAGTCAGTCCTCAGCATCTTAAATAGTAATGCTGGCTTCAAAAATCATGAGTTGTTGATTTTGTCGTTGTTTTAAAATAGGTACATATTCAACGGTTCTAAATTTACGCTCTTTTTTGTGACCTTATGGATATACTCTCTCCTACTTTCTCTGCACAAAGCGACCCACTCATTCTTTCTGGGGGGTGGGGGGAGTGGAGAGTCGTTATGCCAGGAGGTCTGGCATTAAGAAAAGCAACATATTTTATGAGATCTTTTCCTATGGGGCACAACACATCCTTTTTCCTAATTAGCTGCCTCTTGTTATTAAGTTGGCCTTTGCCGTTTCATATTGTTAGATATGACAGTGATGAGGTTGAAGAAATCTGTTGAAAGAAGATTTAGTAGCCCATTTCTTCTGGCCTCTGGCCTGTTTTCATAAAACTCTGAACTATGCGTGTCTGTTACAGAGCAACTTGGAAGAGAGGCACAAGCACCGAGTTTCAACCATTGCGCTTCTGAGACTGAAGTGGATGCGTTAATCTAGAAACACGGACGAATTTGAATCTGAACCATTAAAACTCAGCCCACAGC
>NW_009215003.1:37546-39269 GCF_000690835.1 Fulmarus glacialis
CTGTAGCAGGAAGCATAATCTAGAAGAATTTTATTTCATATTCATTTAGATTTCAGTAGTTATAGCATTGTACAATGAATTGGCTGTTTGCCAGAGAATACATCCTGGGAGACTATTCAAGAAGGAATGAGAAATAGATCAGTGAACTGATATTTCCATGTCAGTAGGAGGAAGACAAGCGAGACCTTGGGCTGACAGTGTTGCTGGGGTGATAAAAAGATATTTCATAGTAACCAAGTATAAAACCCAAATTAAGGGTTTGAAAGCCAAACACGAGTCAGTTTGACAAATACCAAGATAGCAATGTAAGTGTAAATCATCCATTACTCTCATTTGCTAGGGGAGCGAGAGCTTATCTGATTTATGCATCCTTTTGGTAAGACACTGTGCCAAACAGCAGACTTAGCATTTCTAAACAGCCAGAGCTGCACACTGCGTGAGTAATGGCAACAAGGCACTGGATCAGCAGCCCAAAAGTTTGCCACCCCCATTGCTGCAGCCTGCTTGGTTAAATCACGTCTCAGACTGGGAGGCCAGAGAAGCACTCCCCCCTGGTAAAGCACAAGCAGCCAACTTTACACTGCACAGCTTATAGATCTTTGACAAGGTGTGATTTCTCAAGCTCTTTCAGCACAAAAGATGCAGCTGTAACACTGTGGATTTGCATTGAAGTTGGCAACTGCACGGTGCTGTGCTGGGGTGAGCATGGGCAGCTCACCGCAGCTCTGCTGCCTCCAGTCCCAGAGGCAGCTCAAGACATGGCCAGGCCAGGAGCCCCTGCAGCAGGCTGCGCTCCCCAAAGGAGGCCACTTCTTAGTTGCCTGGATCCCTGCTCATCAGAGGTCTCATTTCCAGCCATAACACATGAAGAAGTGAGCAAGCACCAGGCACTTTGGTACAAGGGGTGTGTGGTTGCAAACAGAGGTCTTTCAAGAACATTTCCTGAGCCTTGCAACCAGACCCCTTCCTCACACAAATTCTTTCCAGATATACAAGCATGCACGGGGGAGGGAAGGGTCTCTCTTCTCAGGTAACTGAAGCAAGGTAAGCAGGGAGGATCAGAAACTGCTCTATGTGTGTTAATCCTAGTATTAGTGGATATCAAGGATATAAGATATTAATCTATCTGATGCAAATTTGCATATGTTTACTGTTTTGGATATGTATGGAAAGAATAGCATACATTATTTTTACATAGCACGCAGCTATGTTTTCATCTCCTCTGGCTGCTGTATGAACTAATATACTCAATACAAAAACATTTGGCTTAATGAGTAGTCTGGGTCATGAGTGTGAGATGCTAACGCAAAGGATGATCAGCCCACATCCCCCCATTTGAGACCAGAGATGAATATGGATATGAGAAGGAAGCTTCAGGACAAATTTCCCTTTGTGCCAGGACTACCATTTTTTCTGCCATGCCTGGCTCCTGAGGCAGATGTATTGGGAACAAAACACTCAGCTCCTTCCTTGCTCCCTTCCCTCCCTTCTTGCCTCTCCTCCCAGCACCTCCAGTCTGTGAGCAGTGGCTGTTGCAACCAAGGGTTTTAAATAATACATGTGGTGAAGAAAAGGTTAGATGCCTGGGGAAGATGGAAGGCCAACAAAGATAAGAGTGATGTGAAAGGAAGTGTTATTAGGAGGGAACAGAAAACTGAGCCTATTGCACTATTTGCTTCCTACCCAAAATCACGTATTTTCATAGAATCATAGAATAGTTTGG
>NW_009215004.1:0-26553 GCF_000690835.1 Fulmarus glacialis
TATGATTCTATGATTCTATGAAAGTCATACTTAAAAATGAAAATTAGACAAAGTGGAGGAAATATTAGTATGGTCTTGATCTCATCAGTTTATTGTTTTAATCGATGAACATTATGTCTTTTTAAAACAATTTAAAAATCTTCCTTTTGTATTTGTATCACCAGGGTATTATTTAACTTCCATATCTTTATAAGCAAAATTTTATTCTTTTGGGGATCACTGAAGAATCATTCTAAGAAATGATTCCGGGAATGGTACAGTTAGAGATGATATATGCAGAAATTCTGAAGACTTGAATTAAATCTGATCTTGAGAAGGCTGGACACAGGGGAACCAAGGCTCTAGTGTATACCTATCTCCGAAGTAAAAAATGAAAATAAATTTCCCTTAGGTAGCGAGACAACAATTTATATTAGGTGGAACCAGGAAGAATAATGGTTTGTTAGTGGCACAAATGGGCAGCAAAAGAAAGTTACTGTGACTAAAAATATTTGATAACATTAACTGGATGTAGGCAGATCTCAGAGCTCCAAATGCATTTGGATCAGAGCAGATGACTGAAGTTGCTTGTTCTGTTTGCAGGACATAGGATTAGTCTTCTGTGAAATACAAAATCCCAGAGTTTTTCTTTCTAAACATTACTAAGGGAACAAGATTATAAAAGTCTATGAGGAGTTAGAAAACATAAAAAATTACATTGCTTTTGAGAGACAATATCAAATTTACTGTAGCATCATCTATCTCTCTCTTTTGCCCTCATTTTCCAGGGAAGCCCAGCTTTTTGTTGAAAAGTTTGAGGGTGCTCTTGGAAAAGGAAAAGGAAAAAAATTCTATGCATACAAAGTGATGATGACGAAGGTAAATTTATTATTTCACTGACTTCATGTAATGCAAATGGAGAGCCTTTCCAGATTATTGCCATATGTACCCATGTTCCAAAATAGAGTTCCTTGACTGTCTTTGCATTTTAACACTTTTATTTCCACTGCATTCATATGAAAAGATTTCTAATGCAAGCTCACAATTTGATTGAGACTTGTCATCAAAACAAAAATCAACTGTTTTGCAAGAGTTTGCAAGAGTTTAATATCTTGTGAAAGTTAATTTCTCTTGGTGTAGATTGGGTTTTTCTGTGGACTGAATCCAAAACTCAGTCCTTCCTTTGAGACAGCCCTCTGTGAAGGATCAAAAAGTGTCTTTTTGCCCCACAGCAAAAATACTGTAGGCATCTCCACTGAGCCAAGCCTCTAGGGCCACATATATCCTAGGAAGCAATATGGCTCTGTAGGATTGTGACCGAAAGGCCGAACAGTGGTTGCTGTGGACCCAATGTCCACACAATATGCGTTCTGGCAGGTCTTTCTTTGAGCTAAGTCCTGTGTGGTCCCAGAGACTAAATACCCAGTAGCAGTGGATGTGGATTAGCTTGCTCCTCAAGTACATTCCTCAGGTACATCTTTTGTCTTAGTTTTATGCTCTGACACTGCTTTACAGTGCAAATGTAAGTGTGGTAATTTGGGATGGTTTGGGAGATTCGCTTCAAAAGCACAGTCTTGCCTCAAACTAAAATGCTGATGCAGAATGATGCTAAGAATATTTGGCAGGACTACTTGCGATGCGCAGGTTTACCCTTGGTTAGATTGGATTTTCTGCAAGCGGTTGTGTAGTCACATCTCATAAGCATTAATATTCACAAAAAATAATCAGGCTTTCAAACTCAGCTGGGCACAGGAAGCTCAATTACAGAAGTTATACTTATCCAATAGATAAACTACTGGGTAGAGTAATTGTAATTAAATGACACAGCTTGAGCTCCAGATCTGAATTTTGAATAGCAAAGGAAATAACAAATTAAATTCTCAGAAACAATTCTAAAAAAAATGAGTAGCATGAAAGGAAGAGATTATTTAATCATTCTTCTTGTGGAAGAAATAAGGAATACACACAAAGCCAGGAAACATATTCAGAACAAACAAAAGGAGATGATACTTCATGAGCTAGTGCTTCTACTGTAGTGGGCTCTGCCAAAGGATACTGTGGATAATTAAGGGGTTACATTAGCTCAAGGGGAAATTGAGCATCTGGGCACTGAGATGATGGTGGTTTTTTTTATCTGTGACCCTTTTCAGAAATGGATGAAATTTCAAAGAGATTTTGAGAATTTTAAGACAGCCTGCATACCCTGGGAAATGAAAATTAAGGAGATTGAAAGTAAGTACTTATGGAAGGTAATAATGAATAGTATCTAGTATCATATTCCTGATGCATGTCAAAATGGTAAATTACTTTTCGATACTTTAGAAATACATGTCTGTATTCAATGTGTAGTAAAAAATCAATAAGTATTTATTTTTCATTAATATTTATTGAGCTTGATATTACAGCTACTTGAAAATTTCCTTGAGAGAGTGTTAGTCACCTTACAGATAAAAATCCTCAATACACAGGTAACAGTTCAGGAGCCAGTGTTGAAGTTAATCCTAGAATAGTGGAATTGGGATTTCGCTATTACCTACCTTCACTTTATTTTGTCTATATTTATACAATAATTATTTCTGTGATGTTTTTTCATCATCTTCAGTCTTATGTAAGAGGTATTTTGGCATTATTTCTCTCATTTTCAACCATGTAATACAACACAGAGAGAACAATAGTGGTCTTGGATGTCCCCATATATTAGGTATAAATATAAACAAAACTACAGATATGTTTGAGAGTAGGTTTTTGGCACAAGCCAGTTTTGTGTTTCAGTTCCAGTGATGAATTTAAATTGTGGGCCCCTGTTTGAAGGAAATTTGGCTTAACTGCATGGGTACCTGAGTGAGGCTTTACCACTGATGAAATGCAGATGAAAATGCAATGAAAACTGATTTTAGAGAAGTTGCCTTTGGAAGAATCTGTGGGTTGCATCAAAAGGCAATAACCAGAACAGTGGAAGGACAGGAAAATGATAAATTGTGAATTTTTTTTGAGTTTTGGACTGCAAAATAACCCTTGAGGAGAATCTATATAATGTCCTTAAACATATGGTCTACAGACTGCTGAACAGATTATCTACTCACTTGAGGTGGAATTTAGAACGAAGCTGCTGCACATGTGTAGTTAAAATCAAACTCAGCAGCAAGATGCACATGGTTTCTTGCTGGTCTGGACACATAATAGACACCTTGAGGATTTGTGAGAGCAATGTTGCTGCAAATTTCTGTAAAGGAGTAGTTCTGACACAAGCTGTTCTGTTAGTAATAACTTCCAATAGACTTTCATGTAAAATCAGAATGTAAAAATAGAACAGGCTCATTTTTCCAGTCCTGCTTTTATATATATTTATTTTTTCATTTGAACACGAGTAACATTTTTGCTGTCACCTGGAAGGTTCTAAAATCACAGAGGGAGAGTACCTTTTCCTGATCTCAAGGGATAAGATTGTGAAGTTTACTCTTTTTCTATTAATTTTTGTTCTGTTCAGTGTATTGCTAAGGCAAGCTGCTATTGCTTTTATTTGCAGAAACAATCCTCTCTGTGAATATTAGTAATTTAAGAAGTACAGTTAAACCACAGTTTGGTCCAAAACTCTATAGTCTAGAAGGCTTGATTTCAAGGGACCAGCTCTGAAATATTGCTGAGGAAAAGAATTTTAAGTCACAGTTTATTTGATTCTGGTTAATCCAAGCAGTAGCTCTCAGCATGTACCTCATATTAGCGAATTTGCAGGACTAAGATCAAGGTCATCTTAATGATGACACTGATAAAGCTGCCAATTCCCAGAAAAAAAGGGGGTTTCGGTATTAAAAAAGGAGAAGTGAGGGAAACTCAAATGGAAAAAGGCTAGTCTGTGTGTAAGGGAAGAGCAGAGATTAAGATTCATTGAGTCACAGAGACCAAAAAACTGTTGCTTCAATTTTTTCTAGAAACCTAATTGTCATCTAAATTTATATGTAAGTAAGATGTGTACTACATTGGTCATATTGTATCAAGTTTAGAAAAAACCTTATTTTTTAACATTTAACAAACTGTTGGTGCTGAATCAAGTATTACCCTGCATTCTCCAAATTTCGGGTTAGCAGAGTCAGTAGGAGATCATTTGTAAAACCATTGTTTATATCAAGCTCTGATCAAAATCTCCAGGTTTGATCAGAGATAAAATACAGAACATATTGGAGGAGCAGGCACCTTTTCAACAGAGTCAGCTTCAAGCTTGTATGCGTGAACTCCAGGGAATGAAATGTTTTTAACAATTGCTGTCCTCAGACACACAGTTGTGTTAAAAAAGCAGAAGTAACTCTGCAAGGGGAGGCGTGTTTCCAGATGGTTCCAAACAGAGCAAGGACCTGATTCCCCTTTGACTCCTAGCAGCAATGGCTTTCTCTTCTGGGGCTCAGTTCAACCCCTTGTAAAATGACAGTAACACTAGTGATTTAAATATATGACATCAATCAACGAGCAGAATGTGCCTGATACTGCTTATAAAGAATTTGGCAGAAAAATATCTTTGGTTGCTTAAGACTTTATGTAAGACTTGCTAAATGAAGCATATTGGACACCTTAGAGAATCTTGCTGGCACAGGCAACACCTCGCATGTAACCACTGGATCCTTCAGTCCACCCAAAGTACTGAGGAGTGGTTGAAGAAAATGGTTGAACTCTAGGCTTGGATGCCAGGATCAATGTTTAAAAAGACACTGTTGTTGGACAGCATTGTTTGTGGTGAGTCCTTAGTCATGTCAGTTCCCGTGGGCTGCAGTCTCATGTGGCAAAATATGGTTGCATAGAGGAAATCAGAGGGAGCATTGTCTATATGACAGCTCATTTTTGGAGGACACAGTTCAGTGAAACAAGCAGCAAATGACATCAGATTGTGACAGGTAAAGTAGGCTGTTTGAACCACTCTTGGAAACCTGATGATGTAAAATTCACTGGCTCAGTTCTGCACCACAGAGTGGGGTCTGTACGGCTGCTTTCCATGTCACTACACATTTTAGCGTTTTTAAACTAATGTTTCTTTTGTGATAATTTTTCCATCAGAACACATGCATACACACAGGTATGTATCGGGTATGTTTCATTCACCAGTTAAACATGTCTGAAAATGAAATGTTCATGGGTAGCTTCTGCTCCTTCCAACAGATGGGATTATAGTTGAGCAGTCTCTTAGCCCAAAGAAGCTAGAGGTGAAACTTTTATATAATCCTCCGTGATCACTGTTAATACTATGCTACAAGCTATTTTCTTTCCAAATGCAGGCACTAACCATAGAAGTGTAAGTATTAACAGGGTTTAAGTCATGTCAACAGCACCTAAAAAAGTCAAGAATTTATGAAATTTCAAGTTCTGTTTGAATCTTGTGTGATCTCAGCTAAAAGAAAGTGTAAGCAGCAGGAGCATGAATGGAACAAAAGCCTGACACTTATGTGCAGACTACTCTGTATAGGAAACCTCTTCATTTGGCTAAATATCTTTGTGTGAGGGAATAGTTTATGCTCAGAAAACCTTTACAGTTTTTAGCTTCCAACCAGTTAACTTCTCAGCATAAGTCATCTTTGTGCTCTTATGTGAAGATGATTTGCACTTTCTGATCTCAAAGTGAGCTCTTTAAAAAAAAATCCCAAGCAAACAAGGCAGTAACAGTTTACAGTAGAAAATGGGGGGAGTAAATATAATTTTCTAACTGCTGAGAAACACTAAAGTTTATTCTTTAGTCTTCTAAAAAACTGCATCTGACCAGCAATGCATGACTTGTCAAAAAAAAAAAACAGTTTCAGAGCACTAACAATCTTTGCCTTATGAAGTAGCTTTAGTGCAGGACTATCATGATACCTACTTTGAAATCTAGAGGATCAACAAAGCAAAGGACATCAAGCCATGTATTAATAGAATGGCAAAGATTGGTCTTCTTTGTGATGCGGTTCAGGAGTTAACATGTAATAGAGGCTCTTTTTCAGAAAACCTGATGCTTATATTGTAGTGTTGTTGGGTGTTGATCCATTCTCAAAAGTAGCCAGGGTTGGAGACAGATTGCAAATGAAAAGTGGGTTAAGGTCCTGTATAGTGGCAAAAGATCTGTTAGGTACTACTGGGGAAGATTTCTTTGACTTAAAAAGAAATACTGTACTGGTAAAACAATGCTAGATGACATAGAAATTTTTCCCTCATGCACACTGAAGAGGATAGGTAGCTGTGCCACCCTATCACTGCCAACTGATGCAGGAAACTTAATGGGAAAAGCAACATTGTAATAAACACACTTTATGAGAACAACAGAACTGCTAAACTCACATAAAGTCAATAGAAACAGTAGAGCTTTAGGAAAAACAAGGTCAAATGAAGAATGTGTTGGACTGGGGAAAGTGGCACACATGTGCCTGGCAGTGCTACTGAACTGAAAAATTCTGTGGGCTATTACTTATACGCTGGAAAGACCTGGGAAGAAAATGCTGCATACTGAGCAAACTCTCTGTATTTGGAGTTGTGTTGGTATACCTGGGAACTCCCAAGGTGTAAGACACAAGTGTTATCAAGCTTTTTTTGTTACAATAGTTTCAGCTTGATGGGAAAATTTAAACAGACTTCAGGAAGATACTTTTGATAAACAAAGGGCTCCTTTAGGATAGGTCAGACTAATCTAAGGAGACCAGCTAATGTTATAGGTAAATCTAAGGGCTCTTGTCTGCTTTGAAGAAACAAGTCTGATTTTATTTCAAGGCCATTTGTAGATACCCAAGAACCACCTTGACCACATCAAGTCAGATAATTCAGCAGTCACACTACTGTGCCTTATATGTGCTACAGAAGAGTATAGGAAAAATAAATAAATATTATTCACTATTAATCATTATTAATATCGGCATGACAAGACACACCACTGTTTTAGACTTTTCATACTGTGTCCTAAACTACAAACTTGCATTAACCACACATTTAAACTTTATACAGGGATTGTTTCTGGAGGGACTATGGACTGGCAGCAGGAGGATTGTTAATGTTTAGATACTAAAATTCTTGAAAGAGTTTTCCTTTCTGTGGTAATTATAATCAACAATGTCATTTAATAATAATAAATAAAAGAATAAAGAAAAAAAGAGAGTAATAAAAAGAAAAAAGGAAAGTGCTAACTACATTTAAGGCCTAGCAAGAAAACTCATCTTTAACCTCTGCTTACTTTCATAATGATCCTCACTATAACAAATAGGGCACTTCTTATCACAGCCCTCTTCACTTGGGTTGGACTCTTCCAGGCTGCCAGCTATCTAGGAAGACCAGGTATCAGCATGAAGTGCTGGGCTATCGCAGGGTGAAGATGAAAGTCCTTTCTAGCACAGGGAGCCCAGCTTCACAATAACAGGCATCAAGCTCTGCTGTCCTGCATCCTTGTGTCAGAAATAGGTGAATCTGCTGCTGGGATTTTGATGTTTAAGAGAGATAGAAGTTGATAAATATATGAAGTATTTATATTTAGAAAAGACACGCTTCTTTTCCTTGCAGAATAGACATTCAGTAATATCTGTGCAACAGGACTTTATGGGAAACACACATTGCTGTGTTGGGACAGGGCGAGCCTCTTCATTCCACTGCTGAAATTACTATGCATGTCAATCTGCGTGCCAATGCATAGTATGGTGAGGCTGTGGATGTGGGAAAAGATGGCTAAAGTCTACTTTAAAGTATTACTCTTGCATTCATACCTGGAACATGTTGCACCTCAGAGCGGATTCAAAACACTGGTGAAACTTGGACTGGTTTTGTTCACAGCTGGTGCAGGGTCTTTGTACCATTTTTCATGTTCCCTGTTGCCCCCTGTTTGGACCTGCCCATTCTGGAAATGTAGTTAAGGACATCCATAGCTAAATTATTCTCATCCACAGCTAAGTTTTTCATTTATCAGAGGTTGCTGTTCTTGCCTCATTGGTGGAAAAGAATAAATCCCATGCACAGTCTGTGCATTGTGACTTGCAATAACTATACTGATGCATGTAATTCCAGTGCAGTGCCTTAATGCCAATGTTCCAGTTGGATGCATGGCAGTGATTTCATCAGGATAACTGATACAAGAACTATAACTCAATGCATGGAAAGAAGCTATTCCCAAAAGAATGGGGATATTAGGATTTGAGCAAAAGAACTAATGCAGCATGGAGAGGTCTACACTATCAAAAGTGTCTTGAAATCAGAAATCTTCCTAATTTCCTGCACTTCCTTTTGAGACCATAGCAACCCCAAAGGCTGTAGCTGGGTTGTGATTGGGTAATCGGCGTATCAGAGCCAGATTGCTAACTCTTGCTTTATGCCTCTACCCAGACTTCCGAGTATGTAGGCCAGTGCTAAGATTGGCTACTTCTTCATGCAAAATTTCAAAATTGTGGTTTAATTCTGAACTGTGAATAAAGCAGGTTTTGAAATGCTGAAATCCTTGACAGAATGGCTTGTTCCTCCCTTTGCACAGCCCTGATAAATGTCTCTTACTAGTCAATCTCTGTTTATACTCTGGGGTTATACTAGTTTAAGTGTATTAAATTTTCTGCCGATTTTGTTGTTATAGTAAAATGTGCATATATATGCCCGAAATAGCACCAGCCATGTTAACCTCATTTTACAGAATGGAAGAATCTGTTACAAGGCTTGCAGAACTGTATGGAAATACCAGTGTAAACTCCTCTGAACAGAGAGATTTTCTTCTCATTATTTGCCATCAGAGTGCATCAGACTCCTTAACTAGAGTGTGTGTGAAAAACCTGTTGAAAGGTCACCTTTTTCCCTGCAAATGGTAACAGAATTGAAATCCGGTATTTTGCTAACTGTGACAGACAGATGAGCACGACTACCAACTGTCATATATTCAGCAGAGCTGTGCTGCAGCAAGCTGGGGTTGAATTTGAACTGTTATTTCTGTTTGGCCTGACTTGCAGAGTGTTGGTCAAATCAGGCCTTTAGTGCTCACTGCTTCCCCCGCAGCCTCTCCTTCTTCTTTGCACAGGTCTGGGTCAGGGGTCTAGAGCGATTAGAGTCCTAGGCTTCATCTGTGCACCAGGTGATGGGACTGCTTCCACACCTGGGTGCAGATGGAACACATAAATAGCAAAGTAAGAGAAAGAAAGGGTACAAACACTTATAGATATTTTTGTTCTTCCCTAGTGAACAACTCTGGTGAGCACTCAAATAACAGCACTTACAAGTATTTTGTGCCCTTGGAAAGACTATCCCCACTGGCTAATTCTGTGCTGCTTCCTATTAAAACTGGGCTGGTGTTGGCTTAACATGTCAAGAATACAATCTACATCAGACAAAAAAAAAAAAAGAAAAAGAAAAAGAAAAGAAGTGTGATTTGCTTTGAATTCTGCCACTAGAGGATTTAATATTAGTAAATATCACAGCTTTTACATGACCCTAAATACTCTGTACAAATAATACTTTTTACATTTTTTGTTTCTGTTTCCTCTGCCAGGTCAGTGAATGCTAATATGCAATCTACAAAAAAGTTATTAGCATTATGGTAATAAAGAAAATGAAAAGCCTCCCCTGATTTTATTTATTTTAAATAAACTTTGAGCATCTTCATCTTGAGGTAAAATAACATTAAAGGACTAACTTACCTGCCCTTTTTTCACATCTGATACTTTCATAGGTCACTTTGGCTCATCAGTAGCATCTTATTTCATATTCTTGCGATGGATGTATGGAATAAACATGATTCTCTTTGGACTGACCTTTGGACTTGTAATGGTGCCTGAGGTGGGAATCTTTTAAATTATCATTGAGAACTGTTATTTGTGTTTCACTGTTATGTGAATTTCTGTCTTTGCAGTGAGCTTTCATAGGACTGGATCGTTAAATAAATTTGTAATCTCTTTATGCTCCATTTAAAAGTATTAAGGTGTACTAAGGCTGTAAAGATATACTTTCTTTGTGGACAGTGGTCTCTACAGAGAGATGTCTTGAAATAGACACGACAGGAAAATATATATAGGGTTGTGTCCTTAAAGTGTTTTCCCATAGTCTGGGATGGTGGTAAACTTCTCTTTTTTTCTATGGAGAACTAAGGAGAGGAACTGAGACTAAGAAGCAGCCAAGTGAGTGTCTTGACTAAAATGTGCGTTGCAACAGAAAGATACATTCCAGTCCTCTGAGGCACCATGGATCCTTTCCAATTGCCTTAACACTCACATACTGGTAAGGCCCAACAGGGCTGTAAAGTCACGACAGCGACCCCTCATGTTCTGTGCTGTGTGCAGCATCACTGCTAATAATGTTGCTCAGAGCAGATGTAATTCAGGCAGAAATCACTTCTGTGAAATGTAGTATTTTTCTAGTTCCTTTGAGCCACCATATTGTCTTCCTAAAAAGAGGGCTTATACAGAATTAAAAGTATTGTGCCATCTCCCTGATTTCACTATTCCACATCCTATTACTTATCTTCTCATAAGCAGATGGGAACAACAGCTTCCTAGTACAGCATTTCAATAGCATGATCCATCTCCCATTGAAGCCAAAACAGAGAAAATGCCCAACAGCTTTCAGGGTAAAGCCTGGAAAGAACCCTGTGAGGACATATACTGCAGCTGAGCAAGCATCTCACCAGCAGCAGAATCCAAAAACTGACTCCCTAGCATCTTCCCATACATTTCAATGAAAAACCCAATAAAATCCATAATGCAAGAGAAATGAACCTTCTGGTCTTGTCTGTAAGACAAACACCACTGGGCGGAATTTGGACTTCTGTGTTGCCTTTGAATGTAAGAGGCATAGTTTGACAATCCATTGATACTAGTGGAACATCACTTTAAATTTAGAAAACACCATTAATGCATACTTTAAGCATTATTTCAATCCTTAATGTGAGGAGCAATGAAAAGAATTGGAGAAGTAGGTCATCCTTAGTGAAGAGTTTAAGAGCATAAAACAAGTCTTCCTAAGAAATGATAGATCACTGTCCATTTCCTTTGTTGGTATTTTGCTTTAAAATATAAATTGCTCTCATTTTTTGGTTCCAGGCTTTGATGGGGAAGCCATATGGCTCTTTACCTAGAAAAACAGTCCCAAGAGCTGAAGAAGCAAGTGCTATGAACTTTGCTACTCTCTGGGATTTTAGTGTAAGTGCATAAACATGCAATACTTCATATTCACATGACTCTCTGATTATTATGGGCTTTTACTTCATTATTTAATATTCAGAGATTTAATATGAAATATTTCAGGAGAAAATGGCAATAGAACTAATTTACAAATTTTTTTTCACAAGTTCTGAGTATAGATGTTTCCTTCAGACAAAACATATAATGAAGCTCAATGTCCACACACAAATTTCAGTATGTATAGCAATCCAAAGACTCATGGGAAAAAGTCTCAAAGCTGGATTCACATCCCTGGGTACTGACTTTCCATTTCTTTAGGGGTGAATTTGGTCCTCTGTTTTTATATGATTAAGGTTCCAAATTTAAGGAATCAGTGTGACTTAGAAAAAAGAAAAGAAATTCCAATAATGTGCTCTGTAGGCTTTTTCTAAACCAAAGAATGCTAATTTTAGTTTTTCTCAGTCTTACAGAATATGCAGATATTTTAGCTGAATTGAGAAACATGTCTTAATTCTTTACTGTTGATGTGATGCCCAGTCTAGCCTGCAGATCTATACCTCCTGTATTGACAAGCTAATGGTATATTCTTAAATATGTCATACTGCTTTTTCTTCCTGAAAAAAACAGTTTTATCTAATTTTGCATGTGGCGTGTCTCTGTAGTCGGCCTCTTCATATAAAGATGATACAACTTTGCATAAAGTCAGCTGATGATAAATTTGGTTTTACAATATGTTGCTTAGAAGGCAGTTAGGTTTCTCTATGGCGTGCAGTCAATGTCATCAAAAGGTACTCTTTACCCGTGAAAGGGTGCAACCATCTAGTTAAGGTTTTCCTTCGGATTAATGGAAGCAGCATCCATTGAACTAAGTGTGATTTCTCCCTCTATCTGCTGCACTCTTTCTCTTCTGTAAGAAGTACCGAGACTTTTAAGGAGTTATGCATATACATATCTTTTAACACTTGAGTTGTTTTAGCAATAGCGAGCATGAATATGATGTTGGAAGCAGAGCCATTTCTTGGAAAAATAAACTCAGGTGCAGGTTCCTCCAGTTTACAGTTCAGCCTCTCCAGCTGTCTGCAGAACGACTCATCTAAAAGTGGCCTCTCCATGTAGGTTTGGCCCATGTGAGGTCCCGTTCCACCTGTGCCGGTGGGGAGAACTGTGCAGGCTGTGGAGCTCTACACAGGAAATCCCAGGAGGGGCATAGGAAGATTTTCATACCTGTCCCCTTTCCAATAGGAGGCCAGCTCTGATCTCTCCTGAAAAAACATAAAAAGCGTATGGTGTCTATGCTTCTCATTAATATTGCCTTTTTTTAGTATGGTTAAGGTGTGGAGAGATCCCTAATTTTGTGACATGCAGATCTCAAGCAAGATCCCTTGGTTTGTCTCCTCATGTGGAGACTCAGATGACGCCATGTTTTGGTCCTTTATTTAGCTTCCTTGGCTCTATTTTCAATCTTCAGCTACCAGTGGAGGAAGAATCAGGTTGTAAGATGACAGAACATTGGAAAAAACTTGGCTGGATATACCAATTTTCTCATTTACAAGCAAATCTTTCAACCTTATTAATTGTAGACAACTGAATTTAAAGAAAATAATATAATAATAGGTAGAAATTACAATGTTTGTCTGTCTTTTGACTATAAAGGTAAGTGAACAGATTACTTCTGCTTTATTTTGCCACATAAAGTGATGGACCCTCTTTGGATAAAAAAGGGTAGAAAGATCTTTGTAAAAAGCCATGTATGTAACATTTTGCAATGACTGCTGCATAAAATGACATTGCGTCTGGTTCACTGTACATTTGAGTGGCAGGAACAATACATCTAGACATGTAGCTGGGAAGTTAGATAATGACGACAACGTTACAAAATGAGAAATTAAAACATCAGGGAGATATTGGATAAAAAGGAATCATACTAACTTGGAGATTTTGTAAAGAGAATAGAGACTAGAAAAACTTTAAACAGCAAATGGGAACAAAGTTTTTAAAAGAAATGTATTTGAGAAAAGATGAATGAAGACAAATAGTAGAAAGAGAGGAAAAGTTTATAATAACTGTCAGAAACAGGATCTGACAGCTCTGAAGAAGAAGGTATAATAAATAACAGAGTGGCAGTTAACACAAGAAGCAAATGCAAAGGTAATAAACACAGAACAAGGCAGTGAAAGATTTGGATCCCCTGAAATATTGAGGGGAAAAAAGAATTTTCTTGAGGCATGTCAGATTGACAAACACTCCCTGAGGACAATGACATCTTTAATTAAACAGCACAGGAAATAGTACCTTTCATCTGCTAGCAATTCTTGTATGCTACCAAGTAAGTTACAAATAAATGAACCCACATCAGCAAACATTATTTCATCCTAAAAAAACTCCAAACCCCCACCAATCTTTAAGGCAGTAAAGAAAAGATGAGCTCAACATATCTTTTGCTTTTTTGTGCTTGAAATTGTACTCATTTTACTGACATGGCAAAGAAAAACAGTTATGGATTTTGATATATTTTACTTGGAATTCAGTTTTAACATTGTATATTTTACAGTTTAGATAATAATCCAAACCTAAACAAATCAGACTAGCAAGGCTCATGATAATAAATCTTTTGACCAATATTCTTATCTCACCCCTCTTTTACATTAGGCTCAGAAAGGAGTGAAAGAGATCTTCTGTGCATGCTTACCTTTACACAGCTAAAGATATTTCAAGTCTCATGGTGAAAAGCAGTAGGCAAAGCCTAGGAAACAACATACTGAATGATATGTGGTAGAGGAATTATCTCTGACTTTGCAGAAACACAGCAACTTAAAAAGCATTTTAATAATCTGATCCAAAAGGCTCTCCAGACCCATGTAGGGCTGTATTGAAACGTGGGCTAAAATGGAATTCTAGGATGCTTTAATGAGCAAAAAGATGCAAAAGACATACTATTGAGTTTGAATGTATTGAACCTGACTGATGTAGTTGTTTTACTAGTAACTAGTAATAAATATGTAGTATAAAAATATTTCCCTGATCAGAGAGGAACATACTGTTACCTGTTTTGTGTAGGCACATCTCTCAAAGCTAGTCTGATATGAAGAAAAATGTTGATTACCAAATCAAGACATTTTGAACAATACTTCTGTTTAACATATATTAATATTTCGTTTTCAGCTTAGAATTGTAAATTAGGTTTTCCAGATAAGAATGTGACTCATTTCATATATAGTAAGAGCTACAATAAATTAATTGCGTATTTTGCAATAATGTATGAGAAAGATGTTATTTATTTTAAGTAGAATGAGCAACTGAAAAGCAGAAGGAAAGTAAATGGCTTTTTTAATTCACTTTTTTAATTCGCAAAAATTCAGCTTGCTGTATTAGTGTCAAAATAATGCATGGTCTATGTACCAACTACATGGTCAAATACTCTGATTTGACTTGAAATCATTACATCCAGCTGGAGCTGTGCATGTGCTGAGCTGTCCTTGTAAAGGCTCTGGATACAGTCGTCTTCTAGGAGGTGAGTTCTTGTTCTAACCTGAGGATTATCAGGAAGATTTAGCTATCTGGATCATTTTAGATACCAGCAATTGCTTACAGTTAATAAGGTACTAGTAAATTATTTTGAAAAATCAGCAATCCAACCAGTAGAAGAGAGGGTAATTCTCATTAAGATTTTTAGAAAAGGAGATACACTTTGAATTGCTGAGAAAGAAGGTACACTTACATTGTACCTTTTACAGACTTGGAGTCCACGTGTTAAAAAACCCTGCATATTGAATAATCATCCATAAAATGCAACTATTAGTTAACGTGTATTGAATGATCACCCAATGAACAGCAGACAACATTGCTAGACAGAGAAGGCACGTGAGAATTTTATATCAAATAGGCTATGCAAGCAAATTTTAGAAATGTGAAAATTAAGTTAAAAATTTGGCATTTTATCTGCAAGTACTTTGTAAAAAAAATTTTGTAAACTGAAATGGTTTTGTCTTTACAACTTGTCTTTGTCATCCACAAATCCAATACTCATTAAATTGTAGATGGATTGCCCATGAAGAGTTTTAAAGATAAAAGATTTGAAGTTTGACATGAAATATTCTAAGTCTTTCTAAATGAAAGGGGAGATTTTCCACCCTGTGGGATTTATTATAGTCATGCTTACAACTGTTTTGAATGCATTGAAATGAATGTTTTAGTACATTGCTATTGGTACAATTTCTGATTATGTGCATATTTAACAAATGTGACATTATAATTTTTGCTGACTTTTCAGGGCTTTGCACAGTATTCTGTACTCTTTTATGGTTACTACAATAACCAGAGGACAATTGGATGGCTCAAGTTCAGGATGCCTCTTTCATATTTCCTTGTTGGAGTTGGGACTATTGGCTACAGCTTTATGATTGTCATTCGAACGTAAGTTCTTCTTGGCTCTGGAATAAAGTACATTCAAAAAGGCAGATAATTCTGCTGTTGACCACTGAGACTAATTTTTTTAAAAAATATGATAATTGTAAAGGCAGGAAAATGCAAGATCAAGTGCAAGGTCAAAGTCAGGTAAAATTCTTTCAGCCTGTATTTATTTATCTATTCTTCTGCACCAGCAGCTGTGTTGCAGTGTTGTGGAAGTGGGAAAAAATCTTTACTGAAAAAACATAACACTTCCCTCCTGCAACTTCAAAATGAAAAATGAATGCATAAAGTAAGGAACTGAGCTCTCAGCCCATCTTTTCATAGTACTCTGCATCTAGCAGAATGTGAGCTAACATCCAGGAAATTTAATTGTTCTACCTTTAATGATAGCTTATGCGAGTTAAATTCTTTTACAAAGGAAGAACATAAAAAAGAAAGAAACATATGGCAAATAATTCTGTGTGTAACTCACAGTCAGCAATTCTCAGCAAGACTGTAGTGGTTAGGTCACATTTGCACAGTGATGTAGAAGAGTTAATGCTACTGGCCATGGTAAGAGTTTAATGTTCTGTGGAATGCAAAATAATCTCCAGCAGTGTGAAAACTATGCTTAATATAATGTTAAGAACATAACGTTAAAACACTAGGAAGCATAGGGGTAAGTGAAACAGGGCCTAGGCAGTACAACTGGCCCAGAATCAAAATTTAAATTAAATAAAATCAGAATTTAAATGAAATAAAATAATTATTTTATAGCCAAATTCACTATTGTAATAAACTGTAATAATTCTGATCGTTTCTAAGAAGATAGGCCGCCAATGAATATAATCTTTAATACTCTTGATTCAAGCAAGGTGACCACTTATCACAATAATAGAGTCAGGTATAGTGGTGGCTTTAAAAGATGCCTATGGTGAAAAAAATCAGAGCACTGCAGGTCAAGATTCAAGGACACGTGTGATTATGGAGAAAACTGCAGTTAATCTATCTCCATGGTTTCGTGCTAAAATCAGTATTTTTCACTTGCATGAGCACTAGATTAATTCATGTTCTGTTTTTCAATTATTACATGGTTTCCCGCATAGGGCAAGAAGCATTTCAGGAGAAAAAAAAATGTCTTCAGTTACATATATGTAGTTTTGGAGGAGGAACAAACTATTACAATAAAAAAGTAATTGGTTTAGCTTGAAAATATATTTCAAAATATTTTTTGATAATGTAGCTGTGAAGATTAGAAAAGTCTTAGTCTCAGACAATTGTATTTCAATGACTGTCACCCAGACCAAAAAAAAAAAATTCCTTCTAGCAGAAAATCCTTGTGGCCCAAACAAAGGAATATCCTTGAGGAAAAAATACACTGTACGTGCTAACTTCCCATCTGGCCACGTGACACTAGTGCTGATGAATATTTAGGTAATCTTATGAGCAGTTCTTGCAGTCTTCTGCTCTTTGCTGTTTCTGCAGAAAGCAACCCAGTGGGCACAGAAACTAAAAGCAGTGTAACAGGAGGTGCTACCATTTTTCTGCTGTTGACGGAGATCTGGGAAAGGGAATGTCTACGTGAAAGAGGTAGTGAGGATTATAAGCACTATTAGTCTATTTAGAGGAAATATTTAGATTTAGGGCTCCTCTCTGCAGCTCTTCCAGTACATCACATAAAATGGAAACATTTCTGGTCTCAAAGAAATGATATTCCAACCACAAGACTGTTCACTATTTCATTAGGAACTCTTGAGAAGGAATTATCTTAGTCTAGAAACCAGCAGCAGGGCAGATACTAACAAGAAGCCTTCATGATCTCTGTCCGTTCTGTATATGAGCAGTAAAACAAACAAACCCAAACCTGATATTGGTTTATGACAGCTCAGAAGGATTTTCTGTATTATTTACTGTTCTCTTCCTAGATGTGACAGTATGTCTTTTACTGGACTGTTTAAAATGTGGTATGTAGAATGTATTGATATTAATAACATAACTCTGCTGCATTACTGAGCTTTAAAATAGGCATTGCCTTTTCCTGACCAAGAAATCAATACAATACTGAAGGCTAATGGTCATTGTGCTTAATGGTTTGAATTAAGTGATAAAGTATGCAGAGTGCATAGGAGATGAAAAGAAAGATAGAAAGTTGTATAAGTGATACTTTTGTATGGTATAACCAGGTTTTGTTCTGGCTTGTTATTTTAGAATTATTTTTTTCTCTTTGTGAAGTCTCTAATAAAATCTATTGCAGTTCAGGATGTTCTGCAGCTTTCTATTTGAGACATCTTCTTGATATTGTTTTCCGATCGAGTTTCTTATCCAGCAGAGTTTCTCTGCGGTGTTAAGAATTCATTTTTTCTCATCAAAATGTTTGTTGTGAGCTCATAAATTGTCTAAATATGAAAATCTTCATCCTCCTCTCTGGTTTCAGACTGGACTTTCCAGATTTAGTATAACATGACTGTAATAATAATATAGTTTTCTTCAGAACAGTGTTAGAATTTAGAAACAATTTAAAAATCATGCTCACATAGCAGAACTAGTTCTAACAAGATCTTCCTGTGTCTTTCTGGCTTTTGTAGAATGGCAAGGAATGCAAATGAGGAAGGTGGTGGGGATGATACTAGTTTTAATTTCAGCTGGAAAATGTTCACAAGCTGGGACTACCTGATTGGCAATCCTGAGACAGCAGATAATAAGTTTGCCTCCATCACAACAAGCTTTAAGGTAAAATAGAGCTCACTAAGGAGAGGCAACCTTATTTGTCTTTCACGCTGGTGTGAATCAGATGGAACTAAGGTCAAATATTAGCTGTGCCTGGGGCCTAGAAGCTCAAACTAGAATTGGTAGCTCTATAAAACATTTTGCTCTTTTCTCACACATGCACATTTTTAAAGTGTGACAGTTCCTTTTCTGGCAGCTAATCACACATTTATCCTACTGGGTCGCCCAGCCTCATAGCACCTTGCAAGCTGACAGAACATGCTGGTTTCTTTTTGGCGCATGAGTGCAGGTGTAACAAGGCTCAATGGGGACACACTCAACAGAGCAAGGTGAACTCTGGGGAGCAAAAACCCAAGGGTCTGCCAGGGTCCAAAACAGATTTTATGCGACAATATAAGCTCGTCTCAAAACATGATGTCCAGGTGTGCATTCGCATCTTCATAATTTATTTAACTGACTTCTAACAACTGCGGAAGCAATGTGGATTCTTGACCATTAAAGTACTCATAATATTCTTTTCTTTCTAACAAGTGCAGGAAGCTATCGTGGAGGAGCAGGAGAGCCGAAAAGAGGAAAATATTCACTTGACTAGATTCCTGAGGGTTCTTGCTAACTTCTTAGCCCTATGCACACTTGCTGGGAGTGGCTACCTCATCTTTTTTGTTGTCAGAAGATCCCAGAAATTTGCCCTGGAAGGTCTGGAGAACTACGGGTGGTGGGAAAGAAATGAAGTTCGTGCTAGCACATTTCTAAGATAGATGTGGTTTGAAACTGTGTTCCTCTACTCTGCATGTTGCCTTTTTTCCCTGAGAATTTAAATACTCTGAGTGTGAGTGGTAAATGTCTAACCAAAGAATTGTTCTTGTCTCTCTGCTTCCTGCTTCATTAAAATGATTACTCCTTGGTTGGTTCTTTCAAGTGTCCCTTTGAATTTACTTTTCATTTGAGGCCTTTACCTTTCCTTCTCTGTGCTCTTAAGATTGTTTTCCAGCCACTCTATGGACTCACAAGATCTCTTCAAGGAGCCCACTCTCCTGTTGCTTTCCTCCTGAGACTGGCCCAAGCAAAGTAACTGGTGTGTGTGCATATCTAAGGTTACTTGGGGCCTCATGGATACAACTCTGCAGTGTAGCAAACTCATGCCTTTCAGCTCCAGCTGCCCAGTCCAAGAGTCCAATACCATTTTTTTGTGCTTAATTGCTTTCTTCTAGAGCAGATGCAGCCTTGCCTGACAGAGGTGTATAGCGATAGAGATTGTGTTTGCTATAACAGTACGCAAGTAAGCACCTGAAGTCAGTGTTGCTGTATGAAAACCTGGGCAGGTTTTACTTTCTTAGCAAAGACATGTCTGTGTATCTTGTAAAACTAGCTGTTTGTTATTTAAAGCTCATCTTCTGAGCTGGAGTGTAAAGTAGATACCTGATTTAAGATAAGGCAAAAAGATGCTAACCTCACAAAGATGCTGGGATGGGGGACAATGGAATGAGGAAAGTCAATCCTTAATTTTCAACACCAAAACCTGACTGAGAAAGTAACATAAAAAACTCCAGCAATCCACCTCTGGAATCCAGAGAAATGGGGTTGTTGAAACTGGGTTAAGTTATTTAATAAAAGTTATTACGTTTTGATCTGATGGGAAAGAAAAGTCACGTACAAAACTGCTTGGCTTAAAGCAACACGAGCTCTAAGTGTGACAACAGACTAGCAGATGAAGACAGTTCAGGAGGAATTCAGCTTTCTCTCAGCTGAAAGATATGGTAACAGATTTGTCCTAAGAAGAACTGTGCTACCGAAACCTGTTGTATTAGCTTATGCTGCAATCTGGAAAGTAGTTAAGCATATGCATGTTTACATTCATTGTTTTGTTTGCTTTAGAAAAAAAAAATACTTCTAGGGAGACTCTGTATTACAGAACTAAGATCTAGAGCAGGTGTGTCTCTAAAGGAAAGTGGATAAGGCAACATTGCTGTTATTTGGCTGAAGAATGGTAATGAACATATTTGTGAGGTATAAATATTGCCCTTGATTGGATATTAATATTTAATTACATAAATATATTTGGCTTCTATGTAACAGCCATTTAAACATTTTTCTTATTTTCTAGATCAAGCTCTTTTATGTTTGTATCATTAATAAATGAATTGAGATTTTGATCAGAAAAAAAACCCAGAAACACTTAATGTACTAGTTAGAGCAAATGAAAGTGCAGCTCTTACATACAATTCAAGCAACAGTATGTAAAAATTGACATTCTTCATAAAAATACTAAGCTCCTTTGGTAATAAATTTCTTTTCATCACATTGGATGTATTAAGGGATTAAAAAATGTTTACATGTAATTATGGTGTCCTTGGAGCAACCCGAGGTAAATACATTTTATATCATCTGTTCCTGAAGCTCACAGCCTAATAAAGTGCCACTGGTGACTTTGTAGACAAGACCTTTTTCTCTCTGACTATCCCGCTCTGTCATAATGTTGTAAATTTTTAAACTCCCTCTCCTTATCAGCAGTACCTAGTTCTGTCAGATGGCAGTTCAGATAAAATTGTCTAGTGTGTCATGGAGAGCAGGAAATTAGTGGAAACAGGCAGACTGGGACTGTTAAGCCCTAGCCTTTGCATCGCTCCTCATACATGGCTGTGGCCTGATGGTTGGTCATGGATGAATGATGATTCTGCTCCATGTGACAAGTTCCCCATGACTGTGGAAATTTTAGTAAAATGGAGAATAACGCCACTGATTCCCTTGGTAAAGTGTTCTGAAATTGGATGAAAATTGCTGAACAAAATTGACTTTTCTCATTTGATAGAAGGTGGTTTGCAGAGCTAGAAGGTAGTATGAGCATCTCTCTGGTTCTGAGGTACTCTGTTTTCTTAAATATACTCCTGTACTGTTTAAAAATAAAGCTACTTAAAAGCAGAGAAAACTTACGAGGAGACAGACTGATTTCTCTGAATCGGAATCATTAACAACATTTGGGCAAAGAGGAGATAAGTTTTACACACAAATTTTTTTTCCAGCAACAGAAAAGACAGAAAAGTATAGCTTTAACATTTCAGATCTTGCAAGCTGAAACAACCCCATAGATCTTTTACCAAAACTATCCTGTTATTTACTTTAATGTTCCTAGGAGAGGATATGGAGTACATTTATATTGAAGTTGTTAAGCCATGTTGTCAATGCTCTGTTTAATTCTAGAAATCATCAGGCAGCTTTTATTAGTATGAAATATAATTTCTAATTCTAATTTCTTTTTTAAAAATTAAAGTGTATTTACTAGAAAAATAGGTTTTTATTAGTGCTTTCTGCAGCAGATGCTAGACAAATCTATGACTACTGTAATTATTGTTAGTGGAAAATATAATTTATTTTAGCTAGACTACTTACTTTTAATGAACTTATCATTTAACAAACAAGCAGTCGGTGTTCAATATTTAATGTTGTGTTGGCACAGTTTGATATGCTGGGAGGCTGGTGTTTAGATGTGATTGCAGTCACAGGATTTCTTACCAGATTCACAACAGCTGGAAAAGCTTGTGTAAGCAGTAATTTTCTAGCTTTTAGAGTGTAACGTGGGGACTTGGTATCTGCAGTAGTTAATGTCAGAGGGAGACAAAAAACTGTGGTTTTAACCAGATTTTTAATAATGACTGGGTGCCTCTTGGTTGTTGTTCCTTTCTTAGGGAAAATTCTATCTCAGTAGGGCAGAGAGGGCTTTCGAAATTCACTCAGCAGATAGCGATTATAAGACCACATTGACCATCAACCATAACTCTACCATGTATGCACGCTGGCATGTTGCCCCTCTTCTGGCATATGATTCCACAATTTTTAAGTCTCACAGAGCAGTGAAACTGCCACTGATAAAAACAGGGGAAGGAAATCTGCTCCAGCACCTGAGCTTCAAGATAGCAAGAAGTCCAGAATATAAATCAGCTCCTTTCTGAAATCAAACTAGATTGAAGTGGCTAAAATTCAATGGATAATTCAATGGATGATTTCTTTGTCCAGCAAAATCCTTCACAAGAAACTAAAAAGTATAATGATAATATATCTATGAAACTGTATGAGAAATGTTTATGCTTTTGAAATATAGAACCCATCATAGTTTTTGGATTTTGAAAACTCAAAGTACTACATTTTGTCTCAGTAAAACATTGCATTTTTGGATGTAATAATTTCTCACTTTGCAAGTTTCTGTGCCTCATTTCACCTCTTATCTTAATAACGTTTTTTCTCCAGAATTAGAAATGCTCGTGAAATGGGGAGCATGAATAGTCAAGGCATGGAAAAATGCAGATAGAAAGCAAATGAGAAAGAATATGCTTGCTTCAGATAAGCGGTGAAAAAGGCAGAATGTGACAAAAATATAGAAAATATTGAATGTTCAAGAGAAGGAAATGCAGTGACTTCTGTCCTTCCTCTCCCATGCAGCAACAAGGAAACTTTTGATAAATTTAGCAGGTACTATATTTAAAACTGCCCAAAGGACATACCTTTTCTTCCAAACTACATATTCACTACATCTTCCAGTATGAGAACTGAGGGACATCAAATGAACTGAGTAGAAACCAGGTTCAGAAAAAGCAAAAGGGAAGGAATGGTAGATATTGGGTGCCAGTGCTATGAATGCCAAAATTTACATCCATCTGAACAAAGACTGCTCTAAGGCATGAAAGAGAAATCCTCTGGGGGTTACTAAATAAATAAAAACCACACCTGACTTAACAAGTACCCAAACTGAATATAGTTGGAGTCTAGGACTTATTATTCATATAAGTTTGCCCTGTTATTGCTCATCCCTGGGCATCTGTTGGGCTAGGCCAACCTTTAGTGTGGCCCAGGACATCTCTTCTTATGAACACCTTTGCCCCTGGAACTTGTTGCCACAGGAGGATATGATACACCAGAGTCAGTGAGGATTCTGGTCTGAGGTTCAGCGGTATCACAGCAGGACTGAACATTTCTATTGATAAA
This sequence comes from Fulmarus glacialis, assembly GCF_000690835.1. Taxonomy (NCBI): domain Eukaryota; kingdom Metazoa; phylum Chordata; class Aves; order Procellariiformes; family Procellariidae; genus Fulmarus; species Fulmarus glacialis. Next base: position 23,157 of record NW_009215004.1, read on the forward strand.
CAGGATTGTTACAATACAGTTTGTTACAATAAGTTTGAATTTTAAGAATCCATGATTGGTTGTGTTGGCTGTAGTTGACTCCTGCAGCTTTGCCGTCTTGGGCTATATTGGGTATAATTCTTTGGTTTAATGGTGACTGACTTTGAAGACTTATCTTAAAAAAAAGTTCATTATGAACTAAAAATAACCAATATTTTGATCACCAACATCTCATCACCTTGTAGAAGTACCAAAAAATAAGAACATCCACAATTCTCATAAGAGAAAATTTATTCAAAGCGTTAACATGTGAAACCCAAAACAGCTGTTAATATAATAAGGTAAAAGGTGGCAGGAGATTCATATATAAATTCTGCCTTTTTCAGTTATAAACCCAAGTGCTGCAAGAGATGATAACTACAGGTTTTTGGTTGGTTGTTTCTTTTTTGAGTGTTATGAGATGACAGTGACTTCTTGTTATTTTAACAAGATAATCCTAGTTACAAATAACACTATCTAAATGCATAGGAAACATCAGTGAATTCCTGTAATCATTAAAAAAAATCTACATACTTCTTACAGGGTGCCACAAGCCATGCACAGGATGCACTACTGATTGCCTACAAATGCAAAAATCCATTAGCTCTAGAATTCATTAAAAATCAAGAACAGAAAAACAGCAAAAAGAAAGCCATTTATTTATTTTCATTAAGAACACCAGTCTTATGGATGAAACTTTTTTACATATTTGTAAGTAAGTGAATTTATTTGTTGGTGTAGTGCCTTTCTGCTACCATATTATTTCTGCGAAGCAAAAGTAGGCCTAACTCTCTTGGTGGCACAAAGTTAGAAATTTATTAAAATTTATAATAGTTCTAGCAAAATGGATTCCAGCACGGCTGAGAAATGCTGTTTCAGAGTAACTGGAAGACTAGAGTTCTGTGAACAGTTATGTTTTTTGTGACTAAATCAATTATTTGTACTTAGTTAATCTCAAATAAACATCTTTGTGTTTTCCAGCAAACTTTGTGACTTAGATTGAGACAATGATTTCTGTTTCTTGTTTGTTGTTTTTAGTTCCTTAAAGACACATTTTTGTAATGAAATTTTATTTTAAATTGAAATTGAATAACTGCACTCTTAAACTTTTTCAATTATTTTCATTTTTGGCTGACACAATGAATTGGAACAAAAAGGTTCAAGTAGACTTGAAATAATTTTCAGCAATCATTTAGGAATGTTACATTATTAGAATGTCTCACTTGTCTGTAGAATTTGTGACCTATGTTGTATTTCAAACTTTCTATAAAAGCTAGTTTTCTATAAAAGACTGTTTTTCTCAGTCTGCTTTCAGTAAACTTGTTTACTGCTATGATGATGAGATAATTTTATTAGAAGTTTCTAAGAAAATCAGGCAGAAAGAAGTAGGGTTGATTTGGATTTGTTTATGCAGTGAGAACATTAGATCTGAGAGAGACTAGAGAGCTGGGCAGTCACAAACTGTATGAAATTTAACAAGAGCAAGTGCTGGATTCTCCACGCGGCACAGAGTAATCCTGGTTATATGTACAAATTGGGGTATGAGAGGCTGGAGAGCACCCCCGCAGAAAGAGATGTGGGGTTTTGGGTAGGTGGCAAGTTGAATATAAGTCAACAGTGTGCCCTGGCAGCCAAAAAGGTCAACTGTGTCCGGGGGTGCATCAAGCACAGAATAGCTAGCCAGTCGAGGGAGGTGATTGTCCCAATCTATACTGCACTAGTGTGGCCCCACCTCGAGTACTGTGTGCAGTTTTGGGCACCTCAATATAAGAAGGACATCAAACTACTAGAGTGTGTCCAGAGGATGACGACCAAGATGGTGAAAGGCCTCGAGGGCAAGACTTATGAGGAGTGGCAGAGGTCACTTGGCTTGTTCAGCTTGGAGAAGAGAAGGCGGAGGGGTGACCACAGCGTAGATGGATGTGCTGATCTCCTCTTTCTGGTGACCAGCAATAGGAGACAAAGAAATGGAATGAAGCTGCATCAGGGAAACTTCAGATTGGACATTAGGAAAAGGTTCTTCACTGAGAGGGTGGTCGGTCACTGGGGCAGGCTCCCCCGGGAAGTGGTCATGGCATCAAGCCTGTGAGAGTTCAAGGAGTGCCTGGATGATGCTCTTAGTCATATGGTTTAGTTTTAGGTAGTGCTGTGAGGAGCAGGGAGTTGGACCCAATGATCCTTATGGATCCTTTCCAACTCGAGATATTCTATGATCTGTGACATACAGAATTTACTTCAGGTGAGATCTCAGATAAATTTAATTTAGTGCAGTATTTTTGTAGGAATGTTTTTTATAGAACATCTATGTGTCTATTGGGAAGATGTGGTAGAGACGTAGCATAAAACAATATTGGAAAAAGGTTTTGCTAAGTTCTCTGATAGTAGAATTTTAGTTAAAACGTAGGTTCTAGTCAGAATAACTAACATTTCATTACTTCAGGGTTCAAGTGAAATGTAAAATGAAAAAAAGATCTCATATATCCATCTGCAGTAGTTTGCATCTGCCTTTTCATCCCTTTCTTCCTTTGTGAAAACATCTTGTGACTCCTAGAGTGGATTTTGTTCTTCATTAAATCAAAAACCAAACAAAAAGTAGTAATGGAAATACACCCTCCACCCAAATCAATAATAATAAAAGAACTTGCCTCTAACATTTCACTGTAATTTTTTTTTTTTTTTTCCCCTTCTCAGGTGAACATGGTTATGTCACTTTTAGGAATGTTCTGTCCAACTTTATTTGATGTAATCAGTTCTCTGGAAAACTACCACCCTCGAATAGCTCTAAGATGGCAGCTGGGAAGAATCTTTGCTCTTTTTCTTGGCAATCTCTACACTTTCATTATCGCCCTAATGGATGAAATCAATCTCAAGGCAAGCTGTTTACTTCCCTTCACTATTTTTAACATGTAGCTGGGCAAGGGTGAGTATTTCCAGCCAGATATGTCAGCGAAAGACGTTCTTTTCTTTCTGTACTATAAATCACATCCATGTCTGAGCTGGTAATGGAGTCCTGCAGTAGAAAAGGTTGAGAATTGGTAACAAGCTCATGTTGTTTTTCTTTCCCAATTTATTTCTTTACTTAGTTGGAAGAAGAAAAGATAGTCAAGTATAACATGTCAATATGGGAAGCCAGTCTGTACAATGGTACTATTCCAGAAAATTCAACTGCTCCTCCAATACAGGTGGACCCTGCAGATGTCCCCAGAGGACCATGCTGGGAAACAATGGTAGGACAGGTAATGTAACTGCTTTGAGTTGGTATTTGAAAATAGATCATAGTCTGTTACAAGATATGATATCTAAACCCTCTCTATTTCTGCTAATAAGTGGTATTAAGTTGGGAAAATGTGAGGAAAAGCAGATGTCAGACTTTTTCTTG
>NW_009215005.1:0-1914 GCF_000690835.1 Fulmarus glacialis
CTGCGGAGCCGGAGCGTGTCAGGGCTCCGGCACCACGGCTGCCCCGGCACCCGGCTTTGGGGGCTTTGCCCTTCTGCGCCTGGCTATTTTGTTCACCTCTCTGCCTACGGTGGGCAAATCTCTACAAGGCAAATTTCCTGATCTTATGATGCAGCTGGGGAAGAAAGCCAGTTTCTGGAAACGACTGTATTTCAGCTGGATAGTCCAGGTGAATGCAGTCAAAGGGAACACGACTTTTTTGTGTTGCCACTCCGCAGCCTGCTTGCTTATTTCCTGGGTTAAATAAAATACCAACACGCTTTGAGCCCAACAGCAGAGAGCTTTCCCATGTAGCATTGTGCTCCTAATTGTATTTTTTCTCTTTATTCAGCATCAGCAAGTCTGTCCCGCAGGAGAGTTTTACCTTTTACCCTTTTTTCCCAATATGTTTTCACGCTTACCCATTCTCAAGAAACACTCACTAAAACAGCCAGCCCTAATCTAAATGGCTTCATTCAGACTTCAATCTCCAGGCATCTGTCCTCGCTGTGTACTACTGCTCTCTCTCTTTCTCTTTATACAAATTATAAAATATATCAAAAACGTTTTCTTGTTGTAAGTCTGAAGACATAACCATTATTTCTGACTGGTGTTCAGAGCAAACAAAATTTCTTCTTTATTACAACTTATCAAGCCATGCCACTTGTCAACTTTATGAGTTTTTAAAATAACATCTAATGTTAACTTGGCAATGAATCTGTCTTAAGACACACTGCCCACTCACATTTTATTTCCTCTATTAAAGGAAATGATGTATAAACACTACGGGAAAGCATGGATCAAACTTTTTAGTATCACATCTAATAGAAAGAAATCCAAGCACAAGTAACTGAAGGAGAGCGGAGTGCCATGCACGTTTTCCTCTGGGCCACAGAAACCAACAAGTGTTTTGTCTTGATCCAGCTGCACAATAAATGGGAGCAAACAGCCCATTGTGGAGAGACTTTATTTTGGTTTCACAGTATTTATGGAGAATAGGTATTGCTTGCCATAAAAAGTATGTTTAGGTCAGAGAGTTATGCTTTAACATTTATTTTCTTTTTGAAGATTTATGATTACACTGTTAGACCCTGATTCATGGGTGACCTTCATGCATGAACCCAACTTAAGGCATATACATAGTCCTATTGATTGGAATTTTAACATTGATGGGGTGAGGTGGAAGTCAATGTGAATAAAAGTAATATACAATGTGCCACCGTCATTCTCAGTAACACAACAATGGAATTACAATCTTGCTAGAAAAAGTAGTTTTTGTGATGAGATATGGATTTTAATCACTCTCGAATATACTGAAGTTCAATGAATTCTATTTTGTCCTTACTTACAGATCCACACAAAAATATATTTTTTGCATTTCTACAGTTGAGAATGTCAGCGGTTCAATTTAATTCTCTCCTTTAAAAAAAGGTTTCTGGAGTAGGTATAACACCCACGTCAGACAATTTTACTCTCAGTAGCTGCGCATATTGTCATTCACAAAAAAAGATGTGTTTAATCTCTCACTTCGGAAGAGATTCTTTTGTAACATGAGGTCTGATCAGTTGTGACACAAACTATGTTATCTATATAATTAAGTGCCCTTGCGGGTTGGTGCGTGTTGGGAAGATGCTGTGACCCTTAACGACGAGTACAAACGGGCAGAGGGCAGCCCAGCCCGAGGGGGAGATGAAGTCTCCCGTGACCGCCTGGTTTCGTCCAGCGGAAGACACTAACGATGCAGAGGAATTTGCCCTTCCAAAGCGCTCTGCAGACACTGGTTACTCCCGCAGCCCCCCAGCCAGACGCGAGTTTTGGGGCGCCGTGGAGCTCTGCCCGGGCTACCTGCGGGGTGGAGGACGGGCGGCTCCTCCGGGGGGTCCCGCGGTGCCCGCT
>NW_009215006.1:0-445 GCF_000690835.1 Fulmarus glacialis
CGCGCCGGGCTGCGGCCGCCCGCCCCCGGCAAAGCGGGAAGGGAGCGTGCTCGCCCTCCGGCAGCTCGCCCGACAACGCAGACAACCGCCTGCTACCTCACTGCGTTGCCCTTTCACGTAATTCAGCGCAAAAGACAGGATTCGCGACTATCAAAAAAAGTCCCACGCGGTCCATGTAACTTTCTGGGAAAATATGCTGGCATCGAAGTCACGCTTAACATTAAAAGATCAAGCAAAAAATAATCTGTTTGAAACCACTGTGAAATGTGACACTTCCAGTCAGGCTCGTCATTCATGGTAGCTAATGGCATTTGACATCACCCAGCTCTACTTCCAGAAATAAGCTGTTAGAAGAAGACAATTAAAAAAACAGTACGACACAAGTCAATAGTATGCATGTTTCCAGCAGGTGAAGGGATGCTACCTGCCACCCAGACAGGAAAGG
>NW_009215006.1:472-27892 GCF_000690835.1 Fulmarus glacialis
ATCCTTACTCAGTGGCTGTACGGCTGCTGTTGAAAACAACTCATTTTCCTCAGTTTGGAGGAAGGGCACAGAACTAGGAAAAAAAGGAAATAACCCATTGGGCTCAAAACAAAAAGCCCTTTATTTTCCATCACCTCATAGAAACAAAGTGAAGAACTAGATTTGCAAAATCGTAACAGGAAAGCATAGGGGTCTGGCTCTGCACTTCTTCCCAATAAAATTCAGCTGCTCAAAGCTGGATGTCGAAATGCCAAATTCAGCTCTTCGCTTTGCCCAAAGACACTCTCACCGAGACAGTCACTCCACTGGGAGAGTGTCCTGCATGTACTTGCATGCTCAGGGCTGAAGGAATAATCTCCAGGTTTAGAGCCAACGCTGCCGCACTCGTCTAAGTTATTAAATGTCCACTGGAGCACAAGAGTGACACCCACGCACACAGGCTGGGGAGAAGCAGAGCCAATCTCACAGCTCACTGAGGCAGAAAAGGCGCTGTTTTGGCCCCTGCCCCAGACTGCATGATCCTGCAGCCCTGGGTTTGGTTCACACAAAGCAAACGAGGCAGCACCTCCTAACACTGCGCCGGCAAGTGCCGTAGCGCTAGCTGTGTGTGTGATAATGGGCCACGGTGGGCTGAGGGGGCAACACAAAAGCAGTTCTTCTCAGGTCGTACCAGCGGCATCTGCAGTACCTAAGCAAGACAGTTCCATCCACTTCCTCCTGAGGAACAGAGAATCACAAAACAACAAACCAGAATGCTGACGCAGAACAGTAACACCTACCCAGAAAAGGTGGCAGGAAACAAAGGATTGCGCCAGTGAAGCGGGATGTCTCTGCCACGGCCAAATGCATCACTGATAGTCCAAGAATGGAGGTATCCAACTGTGGTGGATGTGTGAGCTGGTGCACGGCAGTGCATACCCAGTCCTGGCCCAGCCTGGCAGCAGCAGGGTCCAGCTGAGCTGGCAGTGGTGGGACTGGGGAAAAGTGCTACCACTGGATGTTAGCACTCTCTAGCTAAATACTAGTTTACCCATCTGTAAAATTAAGTCTTGACCAGTTTTGTTGGCTTGCTCAGACACACAGATAATCAGGGGAAGAAATTTGATGTGGGAATTTGAAATCCTTTTCCTGATGAAAATTTGCCAGGGAGCCACAAAATACTAACCAATATGAGCTAATAAACCAGCATGCAACTTACTTACGGTGACCTTCTCATAGTTGGAGAGCCCAAAGCCTGCCTGGACCTGGTGTTTAATCAACTTACAACCTACACTACAGTTTCTGGAATTAAAACCGTAACAAATACATTGCGTATTTTCATAAAAAGAGAATAGAGATCCATTTTCTAACAGTTCTACAGGTTAAAGTAGAGATGATTCACAAGGATGGACAATGGCTCATTCTGTCATTACAATGGTGGCCATGGACAGTTTGATTGCATGGATGTTCTTAGCCATAAGCCCAATAAATGACTAAATATGACCGACACTCACTCTGGTGGTGGTCTCTAAAGGTTTATCGGCATGATAGAGGGAGGAAATTTTCACTGCTGCTACTGGTCATGATGTATAGAGCACATACATGAATAAATTACATCTGTTCTCAGGGCTTTAAATTAGGCACCTTACAAGAACACTAGAAGTATTATCACTTGGAGTACGGAACTGGGTCTGCTTTTATGTCATAGAGTAACTGAGGGCAAGAGCAAGGCAGAATGTTCCTCATTATGTGCTGCTTAAAATTGTCCAATATATCCACTATTTGATGGTAGCATTTTTCTAACACTGACTGTGACCAATATTATTTCTAAGTAATTATTTCTTCCCTTTCTCTGAGGAGATCCTGCCTGCTTGGGGGTTTTTCCAGCTCCCCCTTCCTGACTGGCACCCTTCCACAGTTCTAAACTAACAATACACACATCTCCTCTGAGTCTGCATTAAACACTGATGTCAGTCAGGAGATCTGGCTTCTCGCCCTGACTGCAACTAGCTCAAAGAGCCATCCCCAGTGTGTTACTTCACACTATTTAGCTTCTAAACCTGTTGCATGCAACTGTTATAGTGATGGCTGCATGATTTTAAATGCACTCTGAAACCTTCTACATGCTTCTGTAGGACTGGGAGGAAGAGTGATCTTGTGGTGAAGACACTGAATTAGGAAATAGCGTAACAGCAAATGAATTCCAACTTCTGCTGTTAACATGACTTTCAGGCATGCTACTTCACCGCTCACTCTGCTTTAGTTCATCTGTTAAATGGAGATGGTATCTGCCAGTCTTGAAGGAAGAAGGAGTGGCTACACTCACTGGCATTTGGGAAACAGCTGGCAACTAGGCTTAAGTGTTCAGATATAAAAATGTTCGGTAATACATGAAATTCTTCAGTGTAAATGAAAAGGTCACTGTGTTGCTCACCTTCCAAAAAAAGATAGATTTAGCAATGTAGTAGGAACAATAACCGCATTCATTTTTCAGGATGTTCAACTTTCTAAAAACAGAACCTCTGTATTTTTCTATTTTAAGTTTGGCTTGTGCAAATAACTGTCTCTCCAAAAATACTATATCTCCATTTTGGGTAAATGGAAAAATTCAGGGCCAGGGAATGACATCTGTATCGCATAAACAGTAAGTAGCACTTGACACCACCTTATCTAAGTGTATGATCTTTTAAAAAACAAAACAAAACCCTCATTCCTATGAACTGTTCCATGTTATCATGGAAAATATTAGCAAGATATTTGTGGCTGTTTTTAAAATAGTAGCAACTTAAATACTTCAAAGCCACAACTTAAAGCTTACATCGTCAGAAAGATGATCTTTCAATTTTACAGATGTCCTTCATAAATTTACACACACACAAATACCCCCATCATATCTCCTCCAACAAAGCTCTCTGTATTCAAAAGAAACCATTTGGAGATAAGGAGAGAGATGTGAGATGTAAGGAAATATTAAGAAGAAAGGAGACTACAGTCAACCTTTTAACTCAAAAGAGGAGTATTTTCTGACTCATTCTCTGATTTCAGCTTTCTATAGGCTTAATGGCTGTAAATATTTTTGAGAGTCTTTACAGTATGTCATCGCTGAATGAAGTCTCACAAGAAGTTGCATTAAGGGTATAGCCACAACTGTTTTGCCTGAGAACTGGCCTCTCCTGTTGCTTTTATGTTAACTCTGGTGGTAGTTTTACAGCAGACCCCATTCCCTTTTGAAGCTTTTTCCTCTGAATTGTACTTAAACATGTTTTGGCAGCTATTCTTCTCATGAATTATCCCCTCTGCCCACAATGAGCAAATTCATATTTTCTCAATAAAAAAATAAAAGATTAATCACAAAACCAAACTACCTTACCAAACAAGATCTGCATCAGCCCCCTGATGAGAGACAACAGCAAGACCTGCCACCTAACCACTGACCAGCAGTGGCTGTCCCCTTAAAGAAAAGTGCATAGGAGCTCACTGCCCTGAGATGCACATCCACATTAAAGATGAAATCCAGCTCTCACCAAAGAAAATGGGATGACTTTCTTGGAGGTTTCCAGATACTCAGTGGAAACAGAAATGACAATATTTTGAGTAACCTGCTTTGTACTGTTAGTGAGTTAAAAGTGCAGACTGAAGTGTTTTGGGTATCTGCTAACCAGTAGCAAATATGAAAAACACAAGACATTGGGCCGGTACCCAGAGATAACATGCAACTCAATTCCCGTGTGGCAGACCGAAGAGAACAATTCCTCACCAGAGTGCTGGGCACTGACTCAGCAGCAGAGCCCTTTCCAACCTCTCCTGTAGGTTTTAGCTTTTATATGATTGTCTCTTCAGCCACAAAATTGTAACTGCTGAAATGCTTTGATTCAAGTGACATTAGCATTTCCCGCTCAGGAATGAAAAGCAGTGTTGGTGATGGGTTATCTGTCCTCTTCCCTTCCAGCAGTATCCATCCTCTCTCCAACAGAGTGTCAGAGCATAAGAGGTTACTATGGGTTCATTTGGGATTCTGGATCTCGGCGAGAGGAGTGAGGGAAGGAGGGATCTGTGAAGGGAAAGGTGATCCTACACCATGTAGGAGAGAAGCACAGAGCCCAAGGGCCATGTTGCTCAGCAGACAGTGGAATGAAGTCCTCCTTGGGCAAATGCTGTCCTGCAGGCAAGGTTAGATCAACTAGAGTGAGGTCATGAGAGTATTAGATGATAAAATGCATCATGAGGTTGAAGTAGCTTTCCTAGTTGCTACCATTATCTTAAGATTCTTCCCTGTGGGTCTGTTTTGGACAAAGAAGTGTTCAGACACTTTTTTTTTCCTTGGAAAAGGTCTATCCAGAGAAAATTGACTGTTTTCTTATGCCCTATTATATGGCAGCTCTGGACGATAGCAGATGCTGGGCTGACCAGTCAGATATCTTGAATGGAACAGATCATCTCGTAGCATTTGATTCAGAAAGTTCAGAATAGAAAGGTTTTGGTGAAGTCCTTAATCAAACAAGGGACTGGAGAAAATACTACTTATGGAATGCAGAACCCATCATCCCGTAAGGGACCTCTCTTTGCATGAGGATGAATGTTACAGAGAATCTAAAACCAGAGAAAAATAGCTTTACCTTCAACACCTGAAGTTGGCTACAGGAGGAGAAGCTGATAAGAGGACACTTTTAGATGTACAGTATCTGACCAAACAAACATGATGCATGCCAAAGGTACCCAAAAAATCCAGGTACCCAAAAAATCCAGAGGGAAAGCAACATTACAGGGAAAGAAAAAGAGGTAACCAAGGCTATACATAATCAGTATAACAACAAACACAATCTAGCTTTAGGGTCCTAGTACCCGTTCATAAACATTAAAGCCATCTGACGCAAAACACTCATCTGGACTGAAGTCATCCTGCCACTTCAAACACTTCCAAAAACACTGATGAGTAAACTTTGGATTGGCAAGCTTTATGTTGGATTGAGTATTTTTCGTCTTCCCACAGACAGCAAAAAAAAAAGCTTAAAGCTGTCAGGAACTTTGCCGCGGGTTCTGACTAATTCTGCTCAAGCATGATCATATGTCTGCGTTTGACCAAGATCAAATGTGCACTGCTGAGTGATCCAATTGTGATCAACCGATCAGATCTCTACAAACGAGCAAAAAAACACAGCATGAATCTGCAGATAAGTCCAGGCAGACTTGTGAGGAGATCACTTTGATCTGAATAGTTGGATGCAAAAAACCCACAAGGACAATGTGGCAAACGAGCAACGTGGGAAACTCAGCACATAGCAGGGAATTGCCACATAGAGACATCAGAGGTTTCACGCATTTATTCTCTTTCGTGACGGAGGGTTTTCTGGCAGCTGTGAAACTGGAGCAGGAAGAGTGGAGCACAAGCAGAGCAAACTGGCAAACTGCAGAAGCAGATTACAGAGCTCAAAACAAATGGGGATGCTCCCAGTGTACAGTGCCAAAGACACGGGTCGAGCCCTTGAGATCATAAACTATGTCTTGACTGTTGTTGAAACAGTTGGAAACCTGTTTTTCTCCCTGCAGGGCAATATTTCTTGGTCTTCTCAGTGTCACCAAGCTGAGGGGCAACTAGCTGAGCTCTCCAGGCTGCTGAGGTGGATCTGGAGGATAAAGCAGCAGCCGCTACAGGGATGACACACACCTGCACACACACTCTGACACAACTGGATAAACCATAAACTATTAATGATGCAAGACTGCTTATTTTAAAAATCCCCTTGACAATGAGACATGAAGGATGTGACAGTTAAATGGGGATTAATGTCCACTGGCACTAGATATATGGCCATGGAAGGACTTTGCGCCCTTTTCCTCCAGCCTCCCACTGCTTCCTTGCAGCGAGCACTGAAAGGTCTCAGGAGAAAAAAAACCTCTCAAAGTTTAAGAAGTATTTTCTGAAATGCAATTAATTAAAGGTTATACTTAAAGTGTTCCTTGATCTTGTAACTTGTATGGTTAACCCAAGTTACTCAGATGGGAAGAAAGACACTTCATTTTAAAATATGTCTCATTTCCTTTGTGGAGAAGCACTACCTCACACTGGAAAAAAAAATTAAATACTAAGCACTTCTACTTCCAATAATGGATAAGTTACGTAGCAAAAAAAGTCTAGAAAGTGTTGAGGAAAACCAGAGTAAGAACAGAAAATGAAACTCTCACTTGAGTGGTTAAAATCAAAACATAGTTATAAAATTTATCGATTCCCCATGTGCCATAGAAGATACATATACTACGAATGCCTATTTCCATTACATGGGACTTCATGTTAGTTAAGATGTCCATATTCACTTTATCCTATTAGAACACTCTAATAATGGATAATACAAAATAAGCCATTTTGTATGCATAATTTTACAGAGTTATAGCCTAGCTCTTTGTTCACATAATTAACTATAAACACAAAAATAGTCCCACTGCCCTAAACATATTGTTTTGTGTACTTCAGTGGAAACAGTAGGAGACTAGGAAAGTATATTGAGTTCCACAGTATGGAGAGCCATGAAAAGAAGCCAGTCTTCTCAGTTCTCCACAACTTACTTAATAACTTAATAAATATATTTCTAACAGCATTGATATATGTAAAAAGCACATTGATTTCTCATAACTGAATTCAGCCGCAATCCCCATAGACAGTACACAGATTCTACTGGACTTTTACTGTAGTTCAGATACTCTAAAGCAACATCTATTTCAGTAAACTGAAAAAAAGCAACAGTTAGAATAAACTTTAAGTGTTAACCATTCCACCCCCAACCCATAATATTCTGTTTTGCTGGAAAGAGCTTAACAATAAAAACTATAAGTTCAGGTTTATCTCTTAGCAGGTACATAAGGTCCAGAACTTACCTACAGTCAATGGAGCTATATTGCAATTTACATACAATGAGCATGTGGGTGTAAAAACTATTCATTTGAGAAGGATCCAATCCTGCCCCCACTAAAATCACAGACCAAGTTGCTACTATATCCTCATGCATCTTAAACGTAGATAACAAAAAGAGGAAACAAATACCATATTGTCCTGTTCTTTTCCAAAATCAAGCTGAAGAAATTTTAATTTCTGCCACGTTGCCCTCATATCATAAGCCTCCCTGCTCCAGTGCTCTTGAGTGAAACCCTGGGGCAAGAACTGCAGCAGGAACTCAGCAGCCCCTTGCTGCCAATTAAGAGGTGCGCTCAGCAACCCACCCGGCCCTCGCTCTGCACCGCTTCTCATCACCAGCCTTTCATTTGATTACAAGCTGCAGTGCCGTCCTTCCCTAGGTATTTCCTGTCTAATATGGAATTGAGAATGCCACTGGAACCTACTAAAATAATAATTTGCATGTATGGTAATTTTGTATAGTGCATATAAATCTGCCTTTTTATTAAATTATCTGCGATTTTTATTTTACCATGTTGTGCTGTTGATTATATTCCTTCTCAGCTGTCTTGAAAGTGGAAAATTTTATCAGCAATGTTCCCTCGCACACACTTTTAACTTACTGTTTCTTATCTCTCCCCTTCCTACCCTCTTCTTCGGGCTTATTAACCCATCGTGTGTATCTTTGGCAACGATGTGGACTCTTTTGCTCTTGTGATTTTATATATTATTGGTTAAGTCATACTGTCTTTCAATTACAGCAAAAGCCACAAAATGGCAATAAACTATCTTTAAAACCAAGAATCAAACACTGTCTCTACTGATTTGAAAAAACACCTTCCCCATGATTCAGTTAGCTTTTCATTCAGAAGTTTGCAGCTCCTGCTTTCATTACAAACAACACTCCACATTTAGTTATTTTAAGCCAATTCCGTTTGACTCCTAAAAACAAGCTGGAAAACATTTGTGAAATACAACACACAATACAGAGACTTTTAAAATATAGCGATAGGATTTGTCCTTATGCTCTTTTATGGTTTTGATAAAGCTGCATTGCTTCAAAGGCCTCAGGATATATTACTGTAAGACACCACTGCACATTTCAGCCACATGTGCCGACTGCGCTTCCGCTCCTCTGCCAGAACAATGGAAGCCTTCGTGCGCTGAGTCAGCTATCCCACAACCAGGGATCCATGCAGTCCGAACGCATTCGCTCACGACAGGTTTCTTTAACCATGTCTTATCACTGAGAATGCTAGATAGCTGCGTCATTTCACGTAAGACTCTTGGAGTAGGTAAAATTTGGGAAATGTGTACATATTTTCAGGAATAAAGCCCAAAATATTATTTGATGTGCGGTACACTACAGAAATAAATAAATAAAGTTACAGAAAAAAATCAAGGGCCAATTCTGCCATTTCCTCCTTCCTGGGTATTTCCATAGCAACAAGGAATTCTGGCATTCCAGGAGAAACCTGCAGACAGCTCAACGGATGGGCTGGACAGCTGAACTCTTCACTCAGACTATCTGGTAAGTTCAGATATCACTGCAACTTGTGAGTCTGAGCTCACATATTTGAATGTGTTCACAGGCACAAAGACCCAAATAAATAAGTGAACCTCAGAACTTAGCTGAGCAGGGTCTTTTACCCCAGGATGTAATAAATTCTCAAGTCTCCTGTTGGTTTCAATCATAATTTATGAGTAGAACGTAGGCCAGCTTTAATTCTTTTTCCCAGTTTGTTTCTAACATGCAAAAAGCTGTAATATACAGCCAAACAGCAAAAGCTAACCCCCCCCCAAAAAAAAAAAAAAGAAAAAAAAAAAACAAACCAAAAAAAACCCCCAAAACCCCAAGTATAACATACTCTCATTGTAGATCCATAATATCATCCCCATACACGTGCTTTGATTTCACCCACAATCCAGTCGGGACTGAACTCCAGTTGAGACTACCTCAGGACTAATTCAGGTGCAGTTGAGCTGTCTCAAGCTGGTATCAAGACTTCTAGAACAGACTGACATGCCTGTGCATGTGTGTGTGTGTATGTGTGTAAAATTCAGATCACTGAGGGTTATCTGGGTAAGGAAAATTTGTCACATACGTAGCTTTTATATGGCTCGTTGGAAGTGTGCAGTCTCAAATTGTGTGAAGGGATTTATCCCGAGACTTTGACAGTTTGTATTCTGTAACTTGGACAAGAAATGTACCTATAAATCAGAAACTTATGTTTTGTTTGTTTGACGATCCTTGGAACTTTTCTGACTCTTCCAATCCTTGCTTGCATATGGATAGTTTATGAAAACACAAAAACTGAAAACAGAGAGGGGCGGGGGGGAAGACTTCATTTTAAAGAAAAACTTGAAGCATGCCTTCTGCAGTACACAACCTACCTGCAGAGTGCCCTCTGAAAACCTCCTCCCAGCACAAAGGAAGCCTGCACACAACCAATGCATGCACTCTGAGGTTTATTGTCCTCTGGACGTAGCTAGTTCATTATGGAGTTAATAATATACATGTAAAGAATATTCTGAAGTCCTGCAAGCTTGTAGAAGAGATACTTTGGTCCTTATGCAGATACAAGCATGTTATATCAAGCTCAGAACATGACTGAGAGCTAATGTTTACACATCTATCAGATATTCTGCTGAGGGGAACTGAGACACCCCAGAACATCAGCTGATGCCAAACACTTAACCCCAGTTAAGCACGTGTCTTTTTTTGTGAATTTTAATACCTAAGAATAAACTCCAGGAACCCTAGTATTTCAGTTCTAGAGACAGCACCTTTACTTACTGTTGGTTCTTGTGCTAGCTCACCGCATAGTAAAATATCAACTCATTACAATACTTTCACAGGCATTTATTGCCACACACCCCCCACGAGGAGAACCCAAACAGAACTTCAAAAGGACAATTTGGAAAAAAAAGTAAAATTGCAATAGACAGTATTGAAATTCTTATCAAAAGCCCACCAGGGTCTTTTGATTGATTTCAACCAGTCTTAGATTAAGCCTTCACTATCTCTAAGATAAGGCGAGGAATTCCCCTGCTGGTGGAAAGCAACAGCAGTAGAGGTGAAAACTGTCACAGCTGTCGCAGTATCTTACATTTGCTCTGGACAGCCACTAAGTGGCACTTAAACACCTCATCTTAAACCATGGTGAATCTGCAAACTGTTGTGAAGGGAGTGGGGGGAGAAAACGAGCTCTGCACTCTGGGGACTAATCCCTTTTAAGAACAATGAAGTTCACTTCCTGCAATTAGAGAAACTTTCTAAGGGCCTGACTATGTACAAAAATGTTACTGGCCGAAATGCTGTACAGTGCTCTGTGGAAGCAGAAATACTGCACAGAGCTCCACAGAAGCAACTGCTTCCTCTCCTAAATCCCGGTCCTGCTTTGGAATCAGAGTGCCTCGTCCCAGTAGATCATTACCCACTATTGTGCCATTTTGAAATATGCACTTGAACCAGGAAAATGAAAGTGCCTCATCGCTGTAGAACTGCAGGCCTAACTAAAGCAGCCCTAACATCTTAACATAACTTCTAGAAATGCCTCTGAGTGCAGTTTTAGTTAGAGATCTCTGCAGGGACCAACACTATTTGATGCACATTAGAACTGGGTTTTAGTAGTGATCAGAAAACCAAAAGTGATGAATGGAGCTTTGCTCTTCTTAAGACTTTAGTACATTATTGCTTCCTAGACATATGCCATACTTTCATTTGCACTTTTAATCAAAGAAGGAAACACAATTTTCCTAATAGTGGTGTTGAATCAATTATGTTAATCATCCGGAATATGTTAATGCATTATAGTTATAATTTTTCTTTTAATCTGGTTTTAAAAGTGCTTCTGTTTCATAAAAATTTTTCTAAATTAACTAAGAAATTGGAAACAATTTTTTCCTATATGAACAACTAACTGCCATTGGAAAAAAATTGAAGATAAAACCAAACAGAATACTATATTAGGTATTTTAGGTGCTAACCAAGCAAGTATCTACAAGCACGTTCAATGCCATTATTGCAAGTATTTCTGTTGTCTTCAATGGAACTAGCCTGAACTTAAAGTGCATACAGGTTTTCAGCATCAAAGACTCAGAAGTAAGATTTACGTACAATTTGCTTTTTAGACTCTCAAAGAAACACCTCCATTTCAGTCAGCCACCGGTTTAGATGTAAAACATACCACGAGCTGCAAGCTCTATTTTTCACCTTTGTGCTGAATGTGGCCTCCAGAAATCTCAAATTAAGAGAGTTATGAATTTCATCTTTTATTCTCTCTTCATGTGAAAGTTCATTACGTTATGATTAGAAGCACAGCATATAAGCAACAAAGCAACTCAACAAGCCACAGTACATCATGATTACCAAGAATACAATTTTTAAGCACATTCTGCATGCGTGAAGCTAGTTTCGTGGTGTTTTTTTAAAGGCTGAAACAAGAAGTTTGCAAATGAAAAGCATTCAATCAGTTATGTAGAAGGCTCAAACTTAACCCAATGCAAGAGGAATCACCAGCAGCGACGCTGTTTTTATGACCAGCAATAGACCTCAATCCGTACCACTCTGGGAAAAGTTGGGGGAGGGTGGGAAAGAAAGGAGGAGTCCACATCAACCAGCAGTTTCATACAAAGGACAAATCAAGTATAAACTGGCATAATCCCCTCAATCCTTGTATCAGATCCTCGATGATCAACCTTTAGGGCAGACATATATATCCATTTAAGCCTGTATTTGTCCAGCACACAAATCACTCTTTAGGAAAACATTTCCCACAGCCCTTCCCATAACTTGATGTTCACAGAGAGGGTAAAAAAACAGAAATATAGAACAACTGTGTCTACACCGGGCAAGGGAAAGCACTGATTTTTTTATGACAGTGATTTGTTACCGTTATTCACTTTGACGTATAACAGGATGGGAGATTGTGCTGCTAAAGTAAATACAGCGGTTATATATGCCTCTTCTGCTTTGGTTTTCTGCTCCGCTACAGCCAAAGAACCCACATCGGATGACCTTGAGGGCACATTATAAATGTCAGCCCAACGCAGGCAAAACTCTAAATGAAAAGCTGATTGCATGGAAAAATAAGGAGTTATTTCAGGAAGGTGATTTACTCAGTAGCATAATTTATGAATTGGCATCTTCATATTTTAATGTGGATGGCTTGAATTTGTCCATTAGGGCCATTTTAGAATCTGAAAAAAAGAAAATACAATTGCCTGAACATGAATGTCCATGTTTAAGTAGCTCCAAGTGAGCTAAAGCCCAAGCTTTTCAGAGAAACTTGTGAAGCAGAGAAAATAGAAAGGTTTTGTTTTTACTAGTCTTGAGGAAAGATCACTGATGTAGGACCCAGTCCTGTAATTTGATTCGTGCCAGAACCACTCTTGAGTCTGTCTGGAGAGATTGTACTAACCTACATGACAGATATGGCCTTTGTTTATTCATATATTTGACAAAAGCTATCTTCCCACATGTTTAGAAACAGATTGTACCGCTTTGAATGTTCTCTTTCAATAACTAAATTACACTGTCCTCAATATGTTATTGTACTGTGTGCACCAAAAACTAACTCTGTATTAGGCAAGACTGATTTTTATAAAAACTGGCTTTTTTCAAAGCAGGTTTTTTTTGCCCTCTAAAATATACTTCCTGGCTTTAAATTGCACACAATTATCACTGCACCATGTACCCACAAAATTAATTTAAAAACATCACAACCATGCATACTTTATATTCCTTAAGATCATTAATTAATTAAATGAAAAATAAAAACCATCTACTGAATCTAGATTAGACTTTGACTTGTGTTTGGAGGTCAATAAGGCAGCATTCTTCCAAACATCCTCTAGTCTTAAACTAACTTCAGCAAGCCACAGAAGTGGGTAACTGCAGGGAATATATTGGAGTTCCTTTATCATTAATTATTCCTTTTTGTAGTATCATACGTTCAGCTTAATATTCAATATTGCTATAAATCAAACAGTATTTTCTGAACTCTTAATTCTGTATATGCAACCTGGGTTTCTAGACTTATTCTCTTTCTCACTCAGAACTTTTCCACAGGTGCAGCTATACTTTTTTTTTTTTATTTGCCCAGGATTTTCTGCTGGCTGTGAGTTGGTCTGAAGCTGTAGGTCTGATTAGGCTGCGAGGCGATAAGGAGACCCATTCACTTACTTTGTGCGTATTGCATCCAACATCTTTGCAGAAGGCAGACTTTACTACACTACAGTAAGGTGAGCTGAATAACTTTGCTGTTACCTATTTTGTTATCGTCACCGCTTGTGAAGCTGGGGAATTTAACATGTTTAGTGCTGGGGTAAACATAGCCTCTCAACTGAAGACCTACATTGTACTTTGAGAACTGTGTGGATACAAAAAATTCTCAAATTTTCACATTCATCTTCCACACTAAGTTATCTTCAAGCTTTTCAATCAAATTTGAAGACTACAGCATCACCAAACTCTTGCAAAGTTTAGGAAGTTGGTCGCAGAGGGTTAACTTATTTCTTGGTGACAGTATTGCTCATTCCCATCCCCATAACAGCAGCAGACACAAGACTGTAAGAAGATATTTACCAGCACGCAGACTGTTCCCATGCTGTTTATGTCTTCTTAGAGTAAGACTACTCCATCTTTGGACTCACTGGGCAGGTACGCAGTGATTTCTTCTCACACCATACTAGCAGGACAAAGTCTGTGACACTTTGTCTAGGTGGCTCTGTGTACAGAGGCGAAGTAAGCCTGCAAGTCTCCCTGTGCACCTCCATCCTCATAGCCCTACTTTTCAGATCTATGTCACCATACAAAGAAACAACATCAGGTTTCCTGCTGCACAGCCCAATCCCTTTGGAGTACCTCTGATGCTGTGCTCTACTTCCACCATCTGCTTGTGAAAGCACCAGGAAAAATTTGTCCCAAAATATTTTATGGTCTCACTTTAGTTTCCAAATTTATGTCAACTTGGAATTTGACGAAACACCTAAGGTGATCTAGTGAGGTGCACTGAGTTGGTTTGGAGCAGAATGCAATTCAATTTTTTTACCTCAGCCCCTAAAGCAGCTCGACATGGAGCTGGACAAACATCAGTGCCAGCACAAAGGTAAACACTGAGAATGTACGTCAAGGGATGGATCAAAGAGAAAAGAATAACAGAACTGCCTCTTTTGACAGAGGACAGCTATTAGGTCTCCTCCCTGTATCATCAGATATTACACTTGAAGTAAAATCCCATGGCAGTTTAGGACTGACTGAATCAGGGATCTGAGGTCCAGCCTTCTCTCTGCTCTAGACAGTGTGGCCTTGCTTCTCCCTGACTCTCACAAAGGTGCTCATGAAACTGTTCTGTGATCAGGTTAGGATGCTAATTTAATTGAAACTGTATCAGTTTTCCTTTTGGAATATTTAAATTGCTCTGAACTGCCTCACTGAGTGATATCACAGTGTAATAAAAGAGTAGGGGAAAAGGTGGGAATGTGCAAGTCAGCAACCAAGGGAGTGCAAGGCCACCAAAAGCTGGACTCAGACTAGGTTAAGACGTTAAGAGCGAGCTTCTCTTTGGAGATTTGTAAGGAAGCTCTTCACTATGTGAAGAAGAAGCTTCTGAAGGAAACTCTACTGTAACTCTGGAGGATGCTTGGATATTATGGCTCCAATTACCTGTACTGGACCTCATAGGCCACAAGAATCAGACCTTGTAAGACAAAAGGAATGGTTAGTAGTCACATAAGAAGCCATCACAAATCCACTAATTATGTTTTAGCCTCAGTTCCACTGTATTCCGCTACAATCCCCACAGAAAAAGTGAAGAAACAATAAATAATCTTGGCATGAACTCTGGCTCTGAAATGAAGTGCATGTGACAGCACAAGTAACACACAGCTACTTTCAATGTTATTTAAGTTGAAAAATACACTAACAATGTCATCTGATACAGAATACTATACTGTTAAAGTCACCGTAAAAGTTCTTATTAGTCATTCTGTAGCAGAAATTTCTATATGATTTAGGAGATTGAAGAATTCACAAGAAAATACAATTTTTTTATCTTGCTGCTGCTGTAAGAGTGGGAAGAGGCAGCTCGTTACAAACCATGTGATTAATTTAATCTTCCTTGGTAAGACATTATCTCTGACTTTAAGTCAGGAAACAGCACTGGTATTGCACAAATGACTTCCTCTGTGTGGCAATCACACATGAGGTTGAGGGAAATCACACAGTATTTCTTAGAAAATGAGGGCAAACACAGGAGCACTTAGCTCAGCCACGATGTCACAAAGTCACTCTAGGGTCTGACAAGAGCCCCATAAAGGCTTGGGATAATGCTGCTAGGAACAGGGTCATTGGCCACTAAATCTCTCTGAAGGAAGAGTTCACATACATGAATCCTTTGAACAGATCCAGGATAGAGCTGGTGTAGTCACAGTTATGCTCTCGGCTTAGGGTGAGCATAAAGCCTGATTGTGAGAGTGTCCAAAGCACAGCTGGCTGTTTGCATTACATAGGACACTCTATTAAGATTTACACAGCTAAACTTTGACCTACTTTACATACCGGACTATGTATGTGCACAAATACGTATTTGATTTTTCATTTGTTTTGTTGGATTTTTTCCTTCTGTTTTTTACATTAATTTCTCCAGTTAGCATTTGGGAGACAGGAGAGACTTCCTAAATCAAAAAGCAGTGCTAGCAGTTTACAATTACACAGATTCCATAAAAAACCCCAAAGGTGCATATGAATAGGAGGCAGAACACAGCCAATTAAGCTCTCAGTTGCACTAAAATAAGTCCAGTTACCTCATTTTGTTTCAGCGTTTTACGCTTTATGCAAAAGAACAACCACATTTTAATCTCCCTAGACTCATCAAGCAGTGAAATACGGTAGAAGAAGATCACCTCTATCTTTAAAATTTTCTTGCCTGAATTCTTTTAAGAAAAGGAAATGGTGCTTTTAAAAATGAGATACTTAGTGAGGCCATATCTTAGAGTCTAATGTAAAAACAAACCGTGTAAGAATCCTCAGTCACAAAGCTAACCCTCACAACTGCTCTGGAGTTCACTGGGCCTCTGCCATTCCTTTTATAGATAAATAATGTGAAGTTCACTCAGAACATCAGCTGTGTGAAGCCTCACAGAGAGCTAAGTGTTGATTATATGTAACCAGCTTCTCCAGCACATAATCAGATCACAAACATGTAACAGAGTACTGCATTCCAGGTAATACGGCATGATCTACTTAAGTGTATAAGCTATTGCAACTCATAAAAGTAGGTGAAGGTTGTTTAAAAACATAGTAACTGTTAAAGCAATTGGTGGACCAAAAAAATGAAGACCTCTCACAACAGGGGAGATCACTGTTGTAACCAAACAGCTCAACAACAGGGTAAGTGCTACATTTTAAGAAGTGCCTCAGTGTAAGGAGATGGGGCTTATCTGTGTCTGCTATGGGGCAGATTTGGCACAAGCAAAGTCAATGAGCAGGCTCAGGTCTCGGCAGGTGTCCCAGTCCGCTGCAACCATACGGCCACTGCAACTCTCACAGCAACATTCCTGCAGCTGCCAGAAGCCCAGTTCTTGGGCCAAAAGCTGTCCCTGATTTACGACACTACAGAACGAAGATTCAGAAGAAGCAAGCTGACTTGTGCATGTCTTGTGCAGCTGTGATCCTGCTTAAATCACGAGCAATATTTCTCTATAAAATAAAAAGAACAGTTCTATCCAGTGTTTTGCCATTATAGCATTAACAGCTCTGG
The DNA here is from genome assembly GCF_000690835.1 of Fulmarus glacialis. NCBI lineage: Eukaryota > Metazoa > Chordata > Aves > Procellariiformes > Procellariidae > Fulmarus > Fulmarus glacialis. Next base: position 17,102 of record NW_009215006.1, read on the forward strand.
TAAACACAAGCATATATTACAGGCTGTTATGACAACTTGTCTCTAGACTCTTGGGAAAAAAAAAAAAGAACTAAACTTAACCCTTTCAAAATCCAAACTGAACTTTTTACATTTCTTCGTACTCTAGTTCTGCATCGGTCATTGATAATGTCACAGAAACATTTCTCCTTATAAGACATCAGACTCAAGTTTCTAGGCTCTCCCTCAAATCCTCTAAACCTCCAGTTCATATCACAGAAAGGAAAAAGGAGAAACTTTCAAACATTCTGAGCATCTGCTTCACTAAAAAAAGGTGAGAGTGCTGTCTGCTGGCTTTTACTCTGCATACAGGAATTTATTTTACCCTATGACTAGGAAGAACAGGTGCAGGAGGCACTCTACAGACAGCTAGAAGTAGCCTCACGTTCGCAGAGCCTGGTCCTGATGGGGGACTTTAACCACCCAAGTATCTGCTGGAGGAACAACACAGCAGGGCATAATCAATCCAGGAAGTTCCCGGGCACCACTGATGACAACTTGCTGACCCAAGTGACAGAGGAGGTGATGAGGAGAGGTGCTCTGCTGGACCTCATACTTACCAACATGGAAGGGCTTGTTGGGGATATGAAGGTCAAAGGCAGCCTTGGCTGCAGTGACCATGAGATGGCGGAGTTCAGGATCCTGAAAAGCAGGGCAAAAAGCAAGATCACAACCCTGGACTTCAGAAGAGCAGATTTTGGCCTCTTCAGGGATCTAACTGAAAAAGTAGCATGGAATAAAGGCCCTGGAGGGAAGAGGGTCCAAGAAAGCTGGTTGTTATTCAAAGACTACCTCCTTCAAGCTCAAGATCAGTCCATCCAAATGACCAGGTAAAAATGCCTGCATAGATGAACAAGGAGCTCCTGGCAAAATTCAAACATAAAAAGGGAGAATACAGAAGGTGGAAGCAGGGACAGGTAACCTGAGACAAATATATAGGCACTGTCCAAGCATGCAGAGACATGATTAGGAAAGCCAAAGCCCACCTGGAGTTGAATCTGGCAAGGTATGTCAAAGGCAACAAGGAGGGCTTCTATAGCTACATAGGTGACAAAAGGAAGATGAGGGAAAATGCAGGCCTGCTGCTGAATGGAAAAGGCTGAGGTACTGAATGCCCTCTTTGACTCGGGCTTCTGTGAAACCATTAAGTTTAGAACTGTTATTCTTTATTTACAACAAATATGAAAGTATAATAAAGGACAGTACAACCTTAACTTGCCTTAAATCTAAACTAGCCCAGGGCATTATCAGATAAACTAGTGACCAGTTTTCCATTTGCCAGCCAAAAGTGCCACCAAATAAGATTAAACATACCTAAGTAAAACAAATCATTTGATACACCAAAGAAAGATCAACATAATGGCACGTGGAATTACTTTTCCAAACTGAAAATAAGAACAGAAATTACTCTTCTTCTGTAATGTTTTGGCTACTTTGTATCTGCTGGAGAGGGATATGCTGTGACAGTATGCCATTAGCTTCTCATTATCTGTCTCTTTCATTCCTTGGAGTGAAGGACATGCTAAAGCAAGGTGTCCTACAGAAGGAGAGCGGTGCTGTGTTTGTGGAGAATGAGCTCATGGAGGAAACAGCACACCTCACCTACAGTTCCAAACACTTTCGAACTACTACATCTCAAGTGTAGGACAAAAATGCCAATAATCTTTAATGTATATAGTTTTCAGCAACAACAATGATGTCAATAGCATCACAATTCTGTAGAACGTAAGCAAATGTCAGACCTGAGGCCGCTGAGAAGATATACAGGCTGGTAGCATGTATGTTTTCATTTAAGCCATCGCATTCCTACAGTACCCAAGCACTCTGGCCAAGCTGTTCAACAAGGCTCGTTCGTATGATGAAGGCACTATCCTGCAAGCACAGATTTACTGGAGAGTTGATTTTTCCTCAGCTTCCACCATCATTACTCAACACAGTACGCATAATCCCCATCTATGACCTATTAGTAGTCTTCATAAGCTCCCTGCAGGCAATGTAATTGAATCCAGCTCCATTCCTGAGCACCTACAAAGAATATGCATTAATGCTTCAGCTCCACCCTCAGGCAGAAATTACTCATTCATGAGGCCCCATCAGAACCTCCACAGAATGAGGGTGAAGGGATAAGAAACTCCACTATCTGTAACTAGTGGAAAGTTACTGACGTTATACATGAAGAAGGAAGGCAGGCTCCAGATCCCATATCTGACAGATCTGCTTAGAAAGGGAACTCTAATCCATAAGAGAAGCTCTCACTAGGCAGTGTAAACCTGTCTTTTTAGTACTAAGTGGAGTGGAACGATCTCCATATGCACATGCTTGTTTTCAAGTAATTGCCAAGGAGCAGTTTGCCAAGAAAGCTTCCCTCATCCTTCCCTACTTACTGCTATACCAGCAGGGAAAGTGAGCCATATACTGCCATGGTGATGCAATGGAAATAATTATACAATATCCTACAGAGTGAAGACAAAGACCACAATAGGGCACTGCCTTTTCTTTCACTTCTAAAGAGAAGCAGAACAAAGAATTCCTTGCAAAGAATCCTGACATTATTTAGTATTAATTACCTGTCTACCGATTTCTTCTCTAAAGTGGGTATGTTGGTAATGCAGCAACAATGAACCTAACAGCCCTGTATTCATATCCAGGAAAAACATTGCATGCGTTCCCACACCCCCATCAATTCTAGATTTTAGCTAAATATCACCCACCAAAAAATCACCTCCCATTAACAAAATGCTTTCATATCAAACAGTAAGATAATCCCTCATTAATCAAGTCTATGTTCTCACTCAATTTGTATATATAAAGGAATACAACTACAGTTAATGGACTGCAGTCTACCTGCAATGCTGATGCTAAAAGCCTGACCATTCCTGGTTTTCTGTACTTTCTACCACCTCCAGTGCTACTCCTCTGCCTGCATGAAGTTCAGGTTTCTTGTCCTCCTCTTCAAAGGCCTTCACTGTTTAGTCTTCTACTCACCTGCTTTTCTCTTAACATACTAATCTTCCTTGTCTACTTCTCCCACAGACATCCTTCTGCCCTCTTTCATTCTACTTATCCTAAGGTGGGGATATACCCAGAACCTATTTCCAAAGCCACAAAGTACCTTCTACTTGAAATCCTCAGTCAGACCTGACCTAATCTGAGAACTCTTTGTCAAATTTAGCCCTACTACAGATTTATCTGTGCAGATACAAAGAACTGTGGCTCTTGCAGTTTACAGTATTATTTCAATTAGTAACTGGTTGGGTTTTTTCAAATAAAAATAGATGAAGTGCAATTATCACAAAACTTTGGATGTCCAAGATTGCTGGGTAAAGAGTTGTTATGAACATGTAAGCTCTGTGACTAAATCTATCTGGACTACTGTGTCTCCTTTACAGAGCTGAAGCAAATAGAAAAAAGAGTCCTCAGGAGCAAGAATGCCAGCAGAGGAGTCTGCTGAGTCACACAGGCTGCAAAGGTCCGATTTCTAAAATTTGTTTCTTCTGAAGTTGAACATAAGCTGCAGCAACATAGTGCTAAATTCTTCACCCCAACTCAATCGCTTTTAACAAAGAGCTCCCTCAATTTGTAACAAAGGTATACAGTACACTCCTATGCTTTCAAGTTGGGTATCTGCAAAACAGGTAACATCAGTTCATTCCTCTTGCTAAATACACAAACACCAACTAGCCAAAAGGCACTATATGACAATATTCAGGGCAGAGTAACCCTATAAAGCATAAGGGATTTACTTAAAAGGTAGATTAATCAGAAATTACAATGAATTTAAGTAAAACAGGCAGGGCTTCACTTCAGAAGATAAGTACAGTTGGTATTTCCATTATCCTTTTGTTAAAACACAGGTCCACAAATGCTGATTAGATGTCTATCTCCTCATTAAGAACCTCACCTGCAAAAAAGTCAAGAGAAACAACCCTTGCAATCAAGGGAAGTTAAGAGACCAGGTGGAGGGTAATTTTTGAAAGAACAGATAGCTGTGTGAATCTGGGGCTAAGTAGTTAAAATAGGCATCCAAAAATTCTGGGTGTTGTCTCGAAAAACATGTAGACACAGCTGCAAATTTAACTAGAGACTTATTTTGTTCTCTTTCATTTCAAACATGTCTAGGAATTTGATCAAACATGAGGAAAAAGTACTTCAATCTTTTGTTGCAAAAGAAAATGCAAAAGCACATGTACTGGAGGTGATGAGTGGTGTGTACTCGCCATAATCCTGTAAAATCACAAGCAAAAATAAGTGCATAAGCAAACTGCAAAATGCATTTACCAACTTCTATTCAATGCCAAGTTCTGAAATATCTATTCCTTATTTCTGCTCCCTTACATACATAAATTTAATATTCTACATTTTAACTTGACAGGATTTCTTACTTGAATGCTTATGATTTACAACATATTTGCCTTCTAATTTACCAGAACTGCCTTTTTATCTGGGGGGATTTAACTAAAGCTGTTTCCATATGTTTTGAGCTCTAAGCTTGAGACCACAGATTTGGAACTGTACAATGTTTTGCTTTTGGGCAGGTTGGCATAAATCCCATGTGCAGTGTATATTCACATAATACCTCCAAGATGCACTATGAATCAAGAAAGCAGCATGTAGCAAGACGCTGTTTTCCAACATTATAACTAGAATCTACACTTGAGAGGTGAAGGATATGTCATTGCTTTGTCCCCAGTAGATCATAATAGCTTTGTGCCAAATCCTACTCACCTTACTCATTCACGAGAGTTATTGTCTCGCATTACTCTCAAACAAAAGAAGAGATCGACTATTTTTAATGCTTCCACCTTTTCAACAAGGACACAGCTTGCTCCTAGGAAATGCAGACTGAGCCAACTCTCACCTACAGCGTGAGAGCTGGACACCCAGCTCCTGTCTCACGCCATGCAGCAGCAAGCCTGCATGTCACAGAGTCGCAGCACCGCACTGTGGCCTCTCTCCCATTCTCCAACACCACCTGCCAGGCTCTGTAGATTACAGAGCTAGGAATAGGCTTCCACAGCGTCCTGTGGAAGTGGTTGGAGGTATGCTACATATGGAGGCTCCACCCTACCCCCTCCTCCTTCTGAGAAAGGAGTATCTCTATTTCCCAGTCACATATATCTCAGCTCAGGAAAACAGAAATTTGAGAGGTCCGACCGTACGATTAAAGTTCACAGTGACTCAAGGGTGAAATCCTAGCCCTAGTGACATCAACAGAAAAACTCTCACTGACTTGAGGGCCAAGATTTCAGCCCATATCCCAAACTAAAGTGTTTTTTAAGCCGATGAAATTCAGGCTCTGACCCTCTAGGAGATTTACACACCTTTCACTTCACATACTGAGCAGTTCAAATTCAACTGAACCATTAACATCAAATAAAGTGACACTTGTCTGTAAGTTTTAGTGAGATCCAGTCTCTAATTGTAAATACAACCTTAAAATCTTACAATGTAGTGAAAGGTTTCAAACAGCAAAAAAGCTACTCCAGGGTTGCTTGCTTTGGGTTTTTTTTTTCTTTTTACTTACTTTTGTCTGATCATCAGCTTTAAATACATAGCAGATACTTCGCTGATTTGCTGCTCCATCCTTTATCAAACAAGCAAAGTAGCTTGGATCGTGGCTGTTGTGAATCAGTTTGTGGACATGCTGTGGCTTGTATTCAAACAAACTTGAACAAATCAAAGGATCCCACTGCTGGATTTTCCCTGTGTCTGGTTCACATCGCAAACTCGCTGGTGAAACATAAAGTCGGATTTGGCTCACACTAGGTTCTTCTTTGGAAGACTTTGTACTGAGCATCCGGATCTCTGCCACAATCCAAGGCAGCATTGACATGGTGGTTAGGGAATGCACTGGCAGAGAACCAACGAGCTGGAGACTGAAACTTGCTGAGAAATCACTGGGTGTTTGACACTTTTTAACTTTGAATATTATTGGCTCCATTTTACAGTCCTTTAGGGAACCTGGACTAATTCACCAATATTTCAGTACCATGGAATGACAATATCTGGATGGTTCCTTTGATTAAGGAACAGAAGAGTTCTGAAAGGAAAAGAAATAGTTATGTAGGTGCTGGAACCCTACTAAAAAAGAACTGTCAGTAACACAAATATTTAATAGCTTAACATCAGAAGAGACATACTGATCACCTACCACACGACCTATCTAGCACATTTCTCCTACATTGGACCTTACAATTTCAGGTCTAACAAACATAATAGCACTAAATACATTGCTTCGAAACAAGTCCATCCTGATTTAAAAGTTGCTTTACCACCCTTGCTAAACCATCTATTGAGTAACTAAACTCAAAAATGCACATTCTTTCTAGCCTGTGTCTGTTTCATGGGCAGGTGTATGTGGATCACACTGGCCTATTTCAATCCTATTATCACAGAAAGAACACAGCTGAGCTATTCTGACCTTCATGACAGTTGAAGTCAGTGCTTGCTGAGACACCTTCACATTTGAAAAAAAAAAGGTCATCTTTCTTGTTCATAGGTGGATGATTTCGAATTTGGCTACTAACATGGAGTTGTTTCCTTGGGTATAGTTTGCCAAGTGATCATGGGCTGTTACCAACCAGACTTTTTCATTAAATAACACCCCAGAAATCATTGTCATCTGAAAAAGCTAGCAGCAGTCAACTGACTGATCGCTGATAAACCTGTCAGATAGCAGAGATGAGCAACAATCCTTACAGCATCCCACTAAAAAACAGATGATGATTCACAATTCACAACTGCAATTTAAGGCCTGTCAGCCAGCCAGGGATACTTAATGTTTGCCACATTTTCATCTCTTAAAATATCAAATGGAGCCAAGTTACATATAACCCTGTTATACCCAGCATCTACTACCACTACTGTTATTATATATTAGTAGTTTTAGTAACAAAATCCAATAATTGCATTTATCTATCAATTTCGTTTTGCAAAATATAGTCTATGAAAACACATAGATTGGCATTTGTTATACTACCGTGTTTTAGCTCCTCATTAATTGAACCTGGTTTCAGCTGTTACATTACTTTATGCGAGGCTGATAAGAAGCTGACAGGCCTATAATTGCCTATGTTTAAATACCACGACACTAGATTACCCTCAGCCTTCTGAGAGTTTCCCATGAAAAGACCTATAAAAAACAACATGAGCCGTCCCAAGAACTCCTTACAAAACATTTTTAATTATATTTGAACAAGTATTTAATAAATGGCATCTGTTTACTGTGGCAACAGTATTTCTTGTCTTTGTTATCTACAAACATGATCAAAACCAGCAGTATTTTTCTCCTAAGTTTTCATTAAACTTTGTCCTCTATTTGTCCTTGTAAAAATATTTTCAAACTGAGTTTCTAACAGCGCTTCACCTTGTTGAAAATGAAAGGAAATTTTAGGATTAAAAAAAAAACTTTAAAAAAAATTTCAAGATGGAAATTCATTTTGAACTAAACAAGTGTTTAAAATGCAACCAATTTGCAAATGTCCGAGTGGGGAAAAATGTTTCTGCAGTAACTGGCAAACTGTAAAAACAAGAGAACTGCAGAAACCACGTGTTTGGGCACATGTACTTTTTTGGAACTTTTGCATCTTTTGATAAATGAACTCTGTGGCAACATTACCAATTCCAAGGATGCCAAATTTAGGAAGAGAATTCAATAGTGCAGGTTTTAAAGACACTATTTGAAGAAATCATCATAAGTAGCATTCTAGATATGTACAACAACTTTTTAAAAGCCTTTTTATAAGCCTGTGTGTGTGTGTGTGTGTCTGTGCGTGGGAAGTGTGGGAAAAAGGGCCATGAAAATCCAGATTTTGTATGCCTCATTTCCATTATACTACAAATCTTTTTCAGGTTTTTTTTTTGTTTCACAAAGCAATAAAACAACCATCTTTAAGATGAATATAAATGCATTGCATCATATGGGACAGCAGATTCAGGAAGCATTTTTATACCTTATCAACACAGACTGCTAAACACAATTATCATTATAGTTTTGCATCTGCCAGGAATCAAAATGGTCTCTTCTTTTTTGACAAACTATTACAAATTTTTTCTCCTTAACTGTAACAATGAAAAATAGTTCAGCAACCGCAAGGAAGATTGGATTCATTCGTAACTACAATGGTTTGTAGTCCAAAACACATAGAAATTGAGTTTTTAGCTCTTAGTGTTCTCGTCATTTAGTGGCATACATAATAATCTCAGGATAAGAAAGCCTAAGAAAACTCCATTCTTTTTGTAACCATATTTCTCAATTGTTTTCTCAGAACTCTTTTTAAAAAAATGCAATAAAATGCATGTAAAAATACAACAAAGACATCCTCATTTAAATCAACCTCTCAAGGAAGAGAAGTTTCATTTGGATTACCACCATATACCATCCTCTTTTACCCCAGACCTACAAGGCACTGCAGCCTCAAATAGGAATAAGTATCATAATATAATACATTATTTTGCATGCTAACTCTAAGGACTGAACAGTATTTAAAAAAACCCAGGTTGATACTCTGTCATACTTCAACAAACACTGGACTACTGGAATGTATTTAATACAAACGCAAAGCTTCTTGGCATTCATCTCTTTTTAACAAAATAAACACCTTGCAAAGTGAACAACATAAATACTCCAATGTCTGCATTTGTTATTTCTAAAGAAAAACAGTTAATACTAAATCAAAAGAGTTAACTAGAAGTCAGAACGCTAGGTTTTTTCCCTAACGATGAGAGGGGCTAAAAGTGCAGTTTCTCAGAGCACAAATTTAGCAGTATCAGAAGGTCTTCTTATCTAACCTGTATCCTTCTGTATGTTACTATTCTGGCATGTTTCATCTCCCTTTTCCTACCATCCTTTCTTTGTTTCCTCCTCCTGTCACCCTTATCTTAATTTACATGCAAATCCCACCAGAAATTATACCAATTTCATGCTGCCGGCATTAATGTCCTTTAAGTTTACACCAAGCACTACGTTTTACTTCAAGACCATGAAGTACTTATGTACATGCTTAATTTAGACCTAAAAATAGTTCTGTTCATCTCATCAGGCCTATTCCCAACCATAAAATTAAGCACACACCATGGCCAAAGAGTGCCCGTGCTCTGAGCCCATCCGTGTCTGCCCTGACTCCACCACTTGGAATTTTGGCACCTTCACCACTCAGTTCATCCCCTCTAAAACCTGGCTCTGTAGGCACTGTACCCTTTTACCATCCGTATTAGTACAGTAGGCTCGAACAAGCTTCCTCTTCCTCCCAAGCGTCTGATTAACTCACAAACAGCTTCTTCAAAGCAAATGCTTATTTCACCTTTAATCCAAGAGAGAATAGAAAAGGTATAAAAATAAAGCCGCCCACTTGTTTCCTTCCACCTAAACTTTGATCTTCCCTTGACAGCTCTAAGTGCCATTCAGCTCTGTTACTCTGGGCTGGGAGAAGACTGCCAGGCTTTGCTTCGCACACAGGCTGAATGTCTCTGGTTCTCCCAGTGTTCACAGACATAACTGGGACAGCTCCTCTTTCTTGCCTCCATCAGCGTCTTCTGAAGGGTCTCCGTTGCCCTTGCACTCAGAGCCAAGAAGAGCTTGAGTGGCACTCCTCAGCTAACAGCTTTGCTGCTGTCTGGGAAATGTTAATATTCTCCAAACTGTATCTTAATGTTGCCACTGTTTAACCTGCTTTGATTTAGCTGTGTTTGCTCCATCAGCATAAAAACAGCCAGGCAAACTGTAGCACATATGATATTTACACAAACCACGCTAATAAATCTAACCCCACCTTCTACACTAGGAGACACCAGACTGACTCACTAATGTGAAAGATACACATGGGAACATATGTGTGCTCTTTGTCCTCAACTTCTCTTTCACTGATCAACCCAGCCGCTTCTCACAAGCGGGAAGCAGGCTTAGAAAGCATGTAACACTACGCTGATAGTCCTGTTCTAGCAAAATCTGATACTGTGTTTTAAAAAAAATATATATATATCAGACTCTTGTTCTCCAAAATTAAGTTGTAGTCTCATCTTTTTACGTCACCAGAAACTAAAAAGGATGCCTTCAGAGAGAAGTCAGGGTGATGGCAACACAGCATAAAGGGGACGGCTGCAAAAATTAGTACTTCTGCCATTCTGGACCCCAGGTTCTTTCTGCATGAAGGTACATGTCTAAGGAGCTGTGCATTATGCAGGACAGCATTCCTCAAAACTCACCTTCTCTCAAGAGAGCAAAGACTTTATCATGAGGACAAGGTACAGACTCTGGGTGTCATTCGGTTAGATAGGGCCAGGTCAGCTCTGAGTTTAGGAAGGAGAACGTTGTGGGGTACAGGGGACAGATTGTGTTATTAACCTGTGAGGGTGGGGCACTAGAAATCAGGTTTTGGCAGCTGGGGGAAAACCAGGCAGATTTGGGATGGACTCAAACTAATACAGAAAAAAAGGCAAAGAAGGGAGAGAGATTGTTCTAAACCAAAAGAATACACGCAAATTAAAAAAAAGCAGAAACTACAACAATGGTGAAGAGTTATCCTTCTTCTGCTGTTTCTTCTGGACTGGACTAAATTCAATACAGACATGCGGCCAAAAGTTTCAGACTCTTGTTCAGAACACCAGTAACTATTGACCTAAGCAATCCTTCACTCTCCTCCAGCTCTTCCCCTGGTTTGGTAGCAGTTGGAGTGCTGCGACCCACAGCAGAACTGACGAGTTGGGAAGATGTGTCAAGCAAGGAAGCAGTCAGAGCTTCCACACGTACCTTTATTCTTGGGGCTTCAAACAACA